>NC_134102.1:130436624-130740934 GCF_000715075.1 Nicotiana tabacum | reverse complement strand
TTTGGGGGCATCATTGCAAGGAATTTCAGAACCCATTTCTCCGTTCAGTAACATGGGTACTTTTGGTTTAGGCTTCAGGCCAACACAAGCAGACGAAGACAAAGCCAAGCACCGCAAAAAGCACGGGTGGGTCTTGCAGCAACCTATCCCTCACATTTTCTACACTTTTGTCGAGCCACGATTCAAACATGGTCAAAATTCCTCGGCGCATGCAAACATTAGTGAAATTTGCCATGACCTCAGGCAGATATTTTTTGAAGTGAATATGATCCAGGTGGGTGAAGGCACTAGTCGTGCCGATATGCAACTAATTGGCCCAGAAACCATGCTCAATAACTGGAAAGCAACTCTTCTCCCCACAAGGAAGGAGTCTTGGTAGTTGACTTTTTGCAGCTTCTTTCTTTTGTACTTTGGGTTACTTTCAGGGTTGTAATCCAAATATCTTAGTAAGATTGTTTTATTTTGACGTTAACCCTTCTATCCTTTCAAATTCAATGAAATACAGTTCAGTTTCGTATTAAATTTTGTATCTTTTCCTTTTCCTAATTCCTGCCATTTTATTTCCATTTCAGTTTTGTTAATGCCGGCTTTAATAACATGACATGCATACGGAATTCATGCCCAGATCTCAAAAAGTTGTCTAATTTTGAAATAATGCATCAAGAGGTCGAATATGATGAAGATAAGGTTTTTGATGAAATAAAAAGAGAGTTGGAACAATTTGAAAACAAGCCTAGGCCCAACCTCAATGAAACTGAGCCAATTAATATCGGAGGTCATGAAGAAGTCAGAGAAACAAAGATAAGCATTCACACTGAACAAAAAACCAGAGATGCCTTGATTCAACTTTTATTTGAGTATAGAGATGTGTTTGCCTGGTCTTATGATGATATGCCTGGTTTAAGCGCCGATTTAGTGGTTCATAAGCTTCCCACGTATCCTTATTTTCCACCAGTCCAACAGAAGCAGCGAAAATTTAAAACGGACATGAGTGATAAAATCAAAGAGGAAAAAATGAAGCAATTGAGCGCCAATATTGTTAGAGCCGTACGATACACCACCTGGGTGGCAAATGTTGTGCCCGTGCCAAAGAAAGATGGAAAAACTAGAGTTTGTGTTGACTACAGAGACCTGAACAAAGCAAGTCCGAAGGATAATTTTCCTTTGCCAAACATCCATATTCTTGTAGATAATTGTGCAAAGCATGAGATACAGTCGTTCGTGGATTGCTATGCTGGGTACCACCAGATTCTAATGGATGAGGGTGATGCAGAAAAGACCGCTTTCACCACTCCGTGGGGTACCTATTGTTACAGGGTCATGCCATTTGGTTTAAAGAATGCAGGGGCAACTTACATGAGGGCCATGACCACCATTTTTCACGACATGATGCACAAAGAGATTGAAGTATATGTCGATGATGTCATCATAAAATCAAAGACACAGGCTGATCACGTGAATGATTTGAAAAAGTTCTTCGAACGGCTTCGAAGGTATGACCTTAAGCTCAATCCAGCCAAATGTGTGTTTTGGGGTTCCATCTGGGAAACTCCTCGGTTTTATAGTCAGTCGGAGAGGCATCGAATTGGATCCATCTAAGATAAAGTCCATTCAAGATCTGCCTCCCCCGAAGAACAAAAAGGAGGTCATGAGTTTGCTCGGAAGGTTGAACTATATCAGTAGGTTCATTGCTCAGCTCACAACCACGTGCGAGCCCATCTTTAAGTTACTAAAAAAGGATGTTGCAATCAAGTGGACGGACGATTGCCAAAATGCCTTTGACAGGATCAAAGATTATCTATCAAAACTCCCTGTACTGGTCCCACCTGAACCTGGCAGGCCTTTGTTTTTATATCTATCGGTGATGGATAATTCCTTTGGATGCGTTCTGGGGCAACATGATACGACATGCAAAAAGGAACAAGCAATATATTATTTGAGCAAGAAGTTCACCAATTATGAGGTTAAGTACACCCTTTTAGAAAGGACATGTTGTGCCTTGACTTGGGTCGCTCAGAAGTTGAGGCATTATCTTTTGGCCTATACTACTTACCTCATATCCAGAATGGATCCTTTGAAGTATATCTTCCAAAAGCCAATGCCCACCGGCAGGCTCGCAAAATGGCAAATCCTGCTCACAGAGTTCGACATCGTCTATGTCACTCGTACCGCGATGAAAGCACAGGCTTTGGCCGATCATTTGGCAGAGAATCCAGTTGATAATGAGTACAAGCCACTTACCACATACTTCCCAAACGAAGAGGTCAACTCAATAGAGGAAGTAGTTACAGACGACAACCCTCTATGGAAAATGTATTTTGATGGAGCTGTCAATATCAAAGGAGTAGGGATCGGGGCAATCCTCATCTCACCTTTTGGACAATATTACCCTGCAACAGCCCGGTATTCGTTCTTCTGTACCAATAATACGGCAGAATACGAAGCCTGTATCATGGGTTTGAAAATGGCCCTCGATCTGGATGTGCATGAACTATTGGTTATGGGAGATTCTGACTTGCTTATCCGGCAAGCCCAAGGCGAATGGGAGACTCGAGACATCAAGCTTATTCCATACAGACAATGTGTACAAGATTTGAGCAAAAGATTCAAATCCATCGAGTTCAGGTACATTCCCAGGTTTCACAACGAGCTAGCCGATGCTTTGGCTACTTTAGCCTCGATGCTCCCTTATCCGGGAAACACCCATATCGATCCACTAGAAATCCAAGTTCGGAATCAACATGGTTACTGCAATACAATTGAGACAGAACCAGATGGTGAACCATGGTATCATGACATAAAACGATTCCTGAAAATGAGAGAATACCTAGAGTATGCCAAGGGAGATCAAGAAAGAACTATAAGGAGGCTCGCCAGCGGTTTCTTCCTGAATGGGAAAATTTTGTACAAAAGGGCCCCAGATTTGAACTTGTTGACATGCATAGATGCCACAGAAGCTGAGCGGATCATGAGTGAAGTGTATTCGGGGGTATGCGGACCTCACATGAATGGATATGTTTTGGCAAAGAAGATTCTGCGGGCAGGGTATTATTGGCTTACAATGGAGCGAGATTGCTTCAGTTTTGTTCGCAAGTGTCACCAATACCAGATTCATGGTGACCTGATTCACTCGCCACCTTCGGAGTTGCATCCCATGTCCTCTCCTTGGCCTTTCATTGCTTGGGGAATGGATGTTATTGGGCCAATTGAGCCAAAGGCTTCAAATGGGCATAGATTCATTTTGGTTGCAATTGATTACTTCACCAAGTGGGTAGAGACCGTCACTTTCAAAGCAGTCACCAAGAAAGCAGTGGTAGACTTTGTTCATTCCAACATCATCTGCCGCTTTGGTATCCCAAATACCATTATCACTGATAATGCAGCCAATCTCAATAGTCATTTGATGAAGGAGGTATGCGAGCAATTTAAAATTATGCATCGCCATTCTACCCCTTACCAGCCAAAAGCCAATGGAGCCGTTGAAGCGGCGAACAAGAACATCAAGAAGATTCTTAGGAAAATGATCCAAGTTTCCAGACAATGGCATGAAAAGTTGTCTTTTGCTCTTTTGGGATACCGCACGACTGCTCGCACATCTGTTGGTGTAACTCCTTATCTGTTGGTATACGGGACGGAAGCTGTAATACCGGCTGAAGTCAAAATTCCCTCTCTTCGGATCATTGTTGAGTCGGAGATTGAAGATACAGAATGGGTAAAGACCCGATTAGAACAACTAATGCTGATTGATAAAAAACGGCTAGCGGTAGTGTGCTTTGGCCAGTTATACCAGCAAAGAATGGCACGCGCTTTCAACAAGAAAGTGCGTCCAAGGCATTTCGAGGTAGGCCAACTCGTTCTGAAATGCGTTCTTCCACACCAAGTAGAAGCTAAAGGAAAGTTCGCCCCAAACTGGAAAGGACCCTACATCATCAAGAAAGTGTTACCAAAAGGGGCCTTGCACTTGGTAGATGAAGAAGGACGGGTACCAGACATGACTATTAATTCAGATGCAGTCAAAAGATATTATGTCTGATATATACCCACTGTGGAACTTTCACGCATGATTTTCTTAGATCGAGATGACGAAGGCTGCCATTGCTTGCTATTCCAAGCAAGTGTCGCCCCTTTGTTACCCCCTTTAAGCTGTATTTTTCTTCCTTGTTTTCCATTTTTTGGAACCTGTGTACTAAAAAAAAAATGAAGAAGAAGTCAAACAATAAATTTTTTGAGTCATTGAACTACGTTCGACCTGATTCCGAAAGGATACGTAGGCAGCCTTACCCTGGGTTCGGTCCCATCACAACAAAAATCCATATTCCCAATACTCCAAAACTGGGGCAGAAGTTTGTTTTTATCTTACGGTTTTCCCGTAGAAACAGTTCCAAAAGTTGTAATACAGTTCAAGGTTATTTTCGCCTTTTCCTGTTAAGAATTTCTGATCGATCTTTGAGAATACTTGAAGTCCCAATGCCAGGGGCATTGGCCAACCTTCCGCATGAAGAAAAAAAAGAGAAGAAATGAGAGAGTCTTATCGGTGAAAACCCGTATGAGCACTGTAAGGCGACAGTGAGCAGAGAAATGCAAGAGTCTTATTGGTGAAAACCATATGGACACCATAAGGCAACAGTGATTAGAGAAATGAGAGAGGTCAGTTAGCGAAAACTCGCAAAGGGTGCTACTAGCCGAATAAGGGTCTTCGATGCTCCGGCATGAGCACAACCAAGACAGTTTCGAGATGAACATTTGCGACGTATTTTGAGAATTAGACAGCTCAGACAGATTAGGCGTCCAGTCCAAAATGCATGTCATGATTCATTTAAGTCGGCACATATCTCCAGATAAGTCTCCTTATTTCTCTCCCCGAAAGGGACACCTTTTATTTAGACACAATTCCTTTTTCACTTCCAATTGCTCTTCTATTCTTTTCCATAATTATTTTTAGATTCCCTTTCGGTCTAATCTTGCATCAAAAGCAAAGCAAAAATGGCTGCAAAACTGTCTACAGTTTTCCCGTAATACCGAGCACAATTTGGAGCATATACGACATTGACGAAGGCAGGAATCCATCTGTGATCTCTTTTGATAAGGCGGACAAAGTGTCTCAAAGAAACTGAAAAGGTCGCCTAAGCAAGACTTGCTTCATGAGAAAAGTTGATAAGCACTACAGACACAAACTGGTTCTGAGTGCAAGACAACTAAGTTTGATTTTAAAGAAAAATTATTTTGCCTTATATACAAGGGTTAACGGTACCGTGGACATCCGGGTATGAAACAGCCAGGGGAGACGTCAGAAAGACAAAGTCTCCAGAAAATGATACAAAGTATCCGAGCATCACGGTACCACTCTGATAGAATCAGTTCTTCGACAACGGGGTATCCGTGAACTCAAACTCCTCAGTGCATCAAGGCCACAAACCGACCACCACTTTAAAAACTCACAAATTTTCTTTGTTTGGAGCAGGAACAAAGCAGTGCAGAATGGCGGTTCTCAAAGGACGAATGTCACTAAATGTAAGCTCCTTAAAATCTTCAGCATGCATCACTACTATCCATACCTCTCATTTTCGTAGCTTAACCCATGTAGAAATTTTCGCCTAGGGGGATCCAGCTCATAGTTCCGGGTAGAAGTACTTTTCGCCCAAGCTGTTTTACGTAGCTTAACCCAGGTAGAACATTTTCACCTAGGGGGATCCAGCTCATAGTTCCGGGTAGAAGTACTCATCGCTCAGGTTTTTATACATAGCTTAACCCAGATAGAACTTTTTCGCCTAGGGGGATCCAACTCATAGTTCCGGGTAGAAGCACTTTTCGCCCAGGCTGTCTTTTGTAGCTTAACCCAGGTAGAACATTTTTGCCTAGGGGGATCCAGCTCATAGTTCCGGGTAGAAGTACTCTTCGCCCAGGCTGTTTTACGTAGCTTAACCCAGGTAGAACATTTTCACCTAGGGGGATCCAGCTCATAGTTTCCGGGTAGAAGTACTATTCGCCCAGGATTGGTTTTTGTATCTTAACCCAGGTAGAACCTTTTCGCCTAGGGGGATCCAGCTCACAGTTCCGGGTAGAAATACTCTTTACCCAGGCTGTTTTTTGTAGCTTAACCCAGGTAGAGCCTTTCCGCCTAGGGGGATCCAACTCACAGTTCCGGGTAGAAGTACTCTTCGCCCAGGTTGTTTTTGTAACTTAACCCAGGTAGAACCTTTTCGCGTAGGGGTATCCAATTCATATTTTTGGCTATAAGTACTCTTCGCCCAGGTAGTTTTTCGTAGCTTAACCCAGGTAGAACCTTTTTGCCTAGAGGGATCTAGCTCATAATTCCGGGTAGAAGTACTTTTTGCCAGGATATTTTACATAACTTAACCCGGGTAGAACCTTTTCGCCTAGGGGATCCATCTCATAGTTCCATTTAGAAGTACTCTTCGCTCAGGTTTTTATACATAGCTTAACTCAGGTAGAACCATTTCTCCTAGGGGGATCCAACTTATATTTCCGGGTAGAAGTACTCTTCACCCAGGTTTGCCTTTTGTAGCTTAATCCGGGTAGAAGTACTCTTTGTCCAGGGTTGTTTTATGTAGCTTAACCCAGGTAGAACCTTTTAGCCTAGGGGGATCCAGCTTATAGTTCCGGGTAGAAGTACTCTTCGCCCAGGTTGTTTTACGTATCTTAACCCAGGTAGAACATTTCCGGCAAAGGATATCTAGCTCATAGTTTCCGGATAGAAGTACTCTTCGCTGAGATTGTTTTACGTAGCTTAACCCAGGTAGAACCTTTTTCGCCTAGGGGGATCCAGCTCATAGTTCCGGGTAGAAGTACTCTTCGCTCATGTTGTTTTACATAGTTTAACCCGGGTAGAAACTTTTTGCCTAGGGGGATACAACTCATATTCCGAGTAGAAGTACACTTCGCCCAGGTTTGCTTTTCGTGGTTTAACCCAGGTAGACCCTTTTCGCCCCAGGGATTCAGCATTTTTTTCAGTAATACAGGGCGCCAACCCCTGGTTATATTTCCTTTTTTTCCAGTAATATAGGGTGCCAGCCCCTGGTTACATTTCCTTTTCAGTAATACAGGGCGACAACCCCTGGTTACATTTCCTTTTCAGTAATACAGGGTGCCAAACCCTGGTTACATTTCTTTTTTCAGTAATATAAGGCGCCAACCCCTGGTTACATTTTCTTTTTTTTCCAGTAATACAGGGTGCCAGCCCCTGGTTACATTTCCTTTTCAGTAATACAGGGCGACAACCTCTGGTTACATTTCCTTTTCAGTAATACAGGGTGCCAACCCCTGGTTACATTTCTTTTTCAGTAATACAGGGCGCCAACCCCTGGTTACATTTCCTTTTCAGTAATACACGGCGCCAACCCCTGATTACTTTTCCTTTTCAGTAATACAGGGCGCCAACCCCTGGTTACATTTTCCTTTTCAATAATACAGAGCGCCAACCTCTAGTTACATTTCTTTTTCAGTAATACAGGTCAAACCCTGATTACATTTCCTTTTCACTAATACAGGGTACCAACCCCTGGTTACATTTTCTTTTCAGTAATACAGGGTGCCAACCTCTGTTTATATTTTCTTCTCAGTAATACAGGGTACACCAATCCCCTGATTATATTTCCTTACCAGCATAGGGTACACCAATTCCCGATCTCCTTACTAGTATAGGGTACACCAATCTCTAGCTGTGTTCTCCAATATATGGTACACCACTCCCTAGTTGATTTAATTTTAAATGCAGGATACACCACTCCCTAGTATCATTGCCAATATAGGGTATCCCATTCTCTGACCACATTTTCCCAACATAAGGTACACAAATCCTTAGTTGAGACATTCTTTTGGGACAATAAAAAAAAAATCATCATGACCTTTTCAGGGTACACCATTACTATTTTTTTTATATTTGCTTTCAATAAAGAAGTAATTTAGAATTTTGTTACAATAACTCACGAAATTTTTCCTAGTGAAAACTGGTGCAGAAAATTTCGTTCGTTTATTTGTTGTGATGTCTGAGCAGGTTTTACCTCGAGGCACAAGGTTCGAGATGAACAGAAGAAGAAGTCTGAATCCAAAAAAAAGAAAAAAAAAAGAAAAGTGAATCCAAATGCAGAAGCAGATGGAAATGATATGGTCTGCTCAAAACATGACTGAAGTTACGAACTTCACATTTCCCGTTTTGCTCAGAAGAAATTGTAGAAGAATGAACTAGCACCTACAGCTAGCAAGCATCAAGGTTCAGATCAAAGTCTGCATGAACAACCAGTCAAGACTCAAGATCAAGGTTCAGAAGACTTATAAATAGGAATCTTGTAACTTATAGCTGATAGGCTTATTTAGTTCCTTTAGATTTTGATGTAATAACAGGGTCACAGACCGGAGCCTCGACGGAACCTAGCTCGACTTTCGAACTCATCACTCCATCATTCTTCTTGAACTACACGCGACCTGATTCCCTTATAACCCGGGATATATAGGTTGTCCAAAACCAGAACTCGGTTGCACCTTTTTCTTTTATTTTCTTCCTCTTTTGAATAACGATATGATCAAAACTTAGTCACACGGCTCACTTTATCTTTGCCTGAAAACTTTTAATGTTTTCAAGCAAAGAGGGGCATGCTGTGAGCACCTAATTTTTTACCGTGCTTGAATATTTTTCGCTTCCATCTTCCCACGCATGTCCCCACTCTTTGTCCCCCACACTTTGTCCCCACTCCACTTTCTCTTATCCCCCCACACTTTATCCCCACTCCACTTTTCTTTATCCCCCATGCTTGTCCCCACTCACAACCCCCCTATATGTCCCTTCTTCAAGAAAAATGGAAAGGGACCCCCTCCCTAAACCAAAGGACACGCCCAAACCAACCCTGTGGATTCTGCTGAATAAGGGCAGCAAAAATAGCTCTCAAACCAGCCCCAAAAGGAGGTAAAACTCCATAGAAAGCACCAAAAAATCAGCCAAAACACAGCTGAAATTGCTCCCTAAAACCAGCTCAAATCCCACCCCAAACGGGCAGCAAAAACAGTTGCGAACATCTGCAAAAATGACCTCAAATCTAATCCCAAAAACCAGCACCAAAAACCAATTGAACACTATCAAAATTCTGCCTCAGAACATCCCCAAATCAGCTGCAAAATCCAGCCCAAGAGAGCAGCAAAATAAGCTACGAATCTGCTGAAAAATCAATCCAAAATCACCAGCAAAGCGCCTCATTTTCAACACCAAAGCGCTGTAAAAAATGCAGCAGTTCACCTCTCAAAACAACCTTTAAATACCACCCCAAAGCAGCTGAAATTCACCACCAAATAGCCATGAAAACTCCACAAAACAACAACATCAAGAGTTGAGTTCGAGGCGCCGTTCGAAAGATCCGATCGTCAGTTCCGGTTGAGGTCGCCATCGAGATCGTCGCACGATAGCAACTCTGGTTTTAATGTGCCAGTCAGATTTTGATTTTTAGCATTTGAGGTGATTTTGACTCTAAAGAAGGTTTATTTCTCACCTTTATACTTGATTAATTTATGATTGGAAGTCCTATGTCGTGAATCTTGAAGCTAAATAAAGATATGTTTCCTTGATGAGTGTGCTTGTCTGCTTTAATATTTCCCTCTATGTGGACTTCATCTCTATTGTATTATTTCAGCTATGTTAATGAAAAATTAGTATAAGTTGTTTAGTTTGTGCTATAGTGCTTTTTCTTAAAATTTTTATTTTTGTAATTTTTCTTATGGTTTGTTGAAAGGCTGAGTATGATTTAGGACTTGGGCCAAATGCTTTCGATAATAAAAGAGGCACAACAGCTCAATAACAAATAATGGAGCTAACTTAGTATCTAAAGTAAGCTAATCTACCTTTAACTAATTTACTACATTTCTTCCACAATAAATTCCGTAATCAATGGCCTTGGAATAATCTCAAAATTAGTTTTAAAAAAAAAATCTTAATAATTGCTAGTATGCTTTAGGCGCGCATTAATAAATAAATTATCGTGATTATGTACATTTTTACATGACACAATTATGATTTCTAAAATTAAAATTGAAGTACGCGTTCGCGTAACTTTGGGAAAAACAATCTTAGTATAATAAAATGCTATTAATTGTGTATACGTACGCGTGACATGATTTTGGCACAATAAAAAAAACGGATTCACACAAGTGATTCGTTTCAAAGATAATTCCATATTTTTATAATTAAAAGCAGATAGATAAAACATGAAAACCAATAAATTACAGTTTATCCAAAATTAATTTAAGCCAAGTTTAAATCAATAAAGCAACCGTGCTAGAACCACGAGACTCGGGAATGCCTTACACCTTCTCCCCGATCAACAGAATTCCTTACCCGGACTTTATTTTTCCAGACCAATAATAATAGAGTCAAACATTCTTTTGACTAGGGATTCAAATAAAAGGTGACTTGGAACACCCAAAAAATTAATTTCGAGTGGCGACTCTGTAAATAAAATAATCTCTAATCAAGTTTGTCACTTTAATTGAAAAAACTCTTTAACCCACCATCCATAATACACATTATCGTTTTTGGGGGCATAAAAGGGGTGTGACAAGTAGGATTGACCAAAGCCAATATTTCTTGATAATATTGCGAATTTAATTATAAGTTCGTAACAATATATTATAAATGAGTTAATTGATTAGTGAATGCATGCACCAAATAGAGTGAAAACTAATTTAGTCTCGATAATGAGGTATAAATTTTAGTGAAACATTTAGGCTAGTGTATAATATACTTGAATGCAAAATATAGAAGAAATATGAAAGAAGGAAAAACACATGACATCATATGCATTCTAATTCTAACAATCTAGACTAACTTGTCAAGACACTCCATTTTACAAGTTCCTTATTACAAATATTCCCTAACAATCGATTACCTAATCAAATTGCTTGTTTTGTAAAGACAATGACAAGTATGAATCAAAGATCATCTTTTCCTGTTTTTTTTTAACCAATATGGGTTACGGTGGAATGGATATGACCATTCACCATTAATTAGAGGGATCGTGTTCGTGCTATGAGTATGAAAAAAATCCTGTTATGGAGCACTTTCTCCTTAAATGGGCCTTATGTGACGCGATCCGGAAATAGTCGAACTTCAATGTAGGTACAAGACACCGGGTAGATAAACACAACCAAAAAAAAAAAAACTTTTCTTGGTTTTGTTCCTTCAAATTTCGTACTAAACACTACATGAGGAAGCCGCCATCTTTTAGGTCATAGTAGTAAACATATTTGTTACAAATATAAGGACCATTACTCTTCAAACTTAGGAAAACACAACTCTTCAAACTTAGCAACTCAAACTTTTTTGTAGCGACAGGAGGAGAAATCAACTTTTTCAATTTAAAATTTTTCTTTTATGGTAATTTTTAAACTTGTGATGACAACAATCACAACAGACAATTATAATTATTTCCAACGGTTCGACTTGACAATAATATTTTTTTGCAATTTTTTTTTCTTAACCTCTCTAATTTTCAATTATCCATCCTTACATTATACCTTTGGGGTGCGCCCCTTCTTGGACTGAAAGTGAGATGCTTTGTACACTTTGTTTTTTAAAAAAACTTTCTTATACCAAATGTCGTGTGATGTTTTTACTGTTTAATTTGACTTGCACATGTGAATACTAAGTCCTATATATATAACGAAAACAATCTTTCGAATCTATTGTATCTAATTTGTAGACATAATTGTGACAAAGATCCCATAATTAAAACACAATTACCTTTTGGCTCGTCTATCACAGTCGTCAAACTTAGTTTTGACGTTTTGACCACTTGACCAATAAATTGAAATTCACAGCTAAGCAAAATATTATTAGTAGGCTGCAATTTTAAAAAATTCTCAGTTAGCAAAAATCCAAACTTGTGAACTACTACTTTCTTCATCTTTATTTTCAGTTAGCTATCCATTGTTTCGTGTCGTGTAGTATTTTGTAGGAAGAACCAAAAGAAGTCATGTAAGCTTGTTTTTTTCTTTCCCATTTTACCCTCATCTTCTTTGCCTTAACCCCCCTCTTTTTTTCAAAAACCAAACCCCTTTTCTTGTTTTTTTCCTGCTTTCTTGCAGTGCAAGTGCCACTTCTTTGGCATAAAGTTTCAATCTTTTTGTCTTTTCATTTCCAAGAATTTCTGGTACCCCAGTTTCTTAAGCTCTGTTTGTGTTTACCCTTTGTTTTTATTTACACATATATTGTATCTATGTATTGATTTTTTGGGTTCTTGAAAGAGCAAACAAGCTCAAAGAGACAAGAAAAGGGGAAAGATGAGTACATCAACTAGCATTTTTGTGATAAGATGGATTAATTTTATCACTATGGTATGAACCCCATTTCCATATTTTCTCTTTCTTTTCAGCTCCACCTGATTTTTCCTGTTCTGCTACCTTTTATCTATTTATTTTCTCTCTGTGTAAATTGAGTTAATTTTCTCGCAATGACTTGAGTTGAGCTTAAATGGAGAAGTGATTTCATATTGCCTTCGTATTGCCGACCCCAACTTGTTTGGAACTGAGTTGTAGTAGTGGTAATTGTTGTTATGTGTAACTGGGGTTGGTTTTTTTCCTTTTTCTCTTTTTCCATTCATTGACAAGAAAGGATGAACCCCTAAAATGGTTTTGGGTTTGTTTTTCTTCCTGTGATTGGCAATTTTACTTAGGTGCTTGTCAGTTTAGTGTTTCAATTTAGTCTAAATGCTGTTGCTTTTTGGTCAATGTGGTTGTATTAGCTTTTTGGTGTTAAGTTGAGCTGGATTATTTGCTGTTTGAGAAGAAAAAACCTATCTTTTACCCCCTTTTACACTAGTTTTGCAATTCTGAGGTAGAATTTTTGTTTTCATTTTTTTTAATAATTGAGGTTGTTCTAGTTCTTAATTTAGAGCAGGAAAGTTTATTTTTTTTTAGTTTTATTTTGATGGTGTTTAAGGGTTCCTATTGCCCCATTTGGATCTTGAAAATGTAGCTATTAGCTGTGGGCGTCGTAGGTTTTGGAATTTGGATGAGCGCTCATCATGATGGCTGTCGGAAGTCTCTCACTCTGCCGGTTCTAGGTCTTGGAGGAGTTATATTTGTCGTGTAGGTTCCCCCGTTTCGTTCATTTGGTTTCCCCTTACCTTCTACCACTCGAGGCCGCTCTTATGTATATATTTGTGATATTCATTCTTCTTTTCATGTTTGTCAGATCAATTGTTGGTTTTCTTGGAGCATGGAAGAACAACTCCATCTTGTTGTGGATTGTATCCTTACCGTGTCAAATATTCACATGAAGTGAAATTGTGGTTTCTTGCGATTGGCATAAAATTTTGGTTGCTTCTCCTTAACATTATAGTATCTAATCATGTTGTGCTTGATTTTGGTGGCAATATTGGTCTTCACCGTCTTGGCGTAAGTAATGCTATTTTTTTTTTTTTTTATCTTTCACTTACTACTGGTAGACTAGCCATTGGGTTTGCTCGTCTCACCTCTGTATTGCAATACCCAAGAACAAGTAAAATATCATGATGCTGTGATACAATAAATGTAAATTGACAAGTTTATGCTTTAAATATCAATGCATACTGCAGCTACATTTATACTTTTTATGGAAATTATTTCAGTTGAAATTAAAAGGTATTGCGGAATATGTTATTCTAGTCATGGTCCTACGAGATATTTTTGTCATTGCTATGTATAGTCCATCTTCATCGCGTATGAAAGTAACCACTGTGTTTAGACATCCTGCTCGTTTTCTTTGCTGTATACTTTGCAAGTGACAAACTTCTTACCAAACTTTGAATATTGCTACTGAATCTGTAACAAATACTAATCAGTTCTGTATTAAATTTTGTGTTTTTGGCTTTACAGAATTGGTTTGTGACAGTCTCATACTTTTTTATTGATCTCAAATTACATAGGATAGAAAGAGACTTTTATTCTAATGTCTTTACTAAAATTATAAATTTTGGGATGTAATGTTTTTACCTTTTTGTGTTTACCTTTCCTAGAACTAGCTAGTTTTGCTCCTTATCTCCTTATTAGGTAACATTATCTAATAAGGGCCATGATTGTATATTGTTGACGGCTCTTTAGGCAGTCTATCAATAGCTATAGCAATGTAAGACATCGCCTCTGGGTTGGTCCCTTGACTGGAACCTAGGAAGAAAGCAAACATTAATGATGAATATCCTTAACTAGTTGTTTATAGGTTCGGTCAGTATGTGTGTCTCTTCATGATCCATTGTCCCCGCTTGCCGTATGCTTAGATGTTGAGTACAACTTCTAATGTCGTTTTAAAAAGGAAAATAAAATTACTAAAAGGGCCCAACCGGGTTCGAACCGGTGACCTCTTGATCTGCAGTCAAATGCTCTACCACTGAGCTATGGACCCATTTTGTGGAGTACTACTTTGGATATACTAAAATGAGCTTTAAAAAGAGTCAAGTGGTGCATAGATTTTCTCAGATTTGGAAAGCTCTAGTACCACCGGTCAAAGCCTTTTTCTTTTTGAGTTAAATGGACCAAGTAGCTATTAAGATCCATAAAGGAAAATACATGTAGGAAGGAACTTATTGCCTTACCTCCTCATAGTCTATACAAGGAATGAACATACTTACTCCTTTACATCTGAATCTGAACCTATTATCTTTGCCGGAAGCAGTTTAATCCTAATGCATAATCCTAAAATGGAGGATGCATCCTTCATACAATGTGAGGAAATAATTATATCTATACTAAGGATCAAGTAAACCTTTACTTACCAAAAAAAGAAAAAAGAAAAACAACTAAGTTGCCTTACTCATATTATTTTTTTGGTCTTATCCTGAAGGTCGGACATTGCATCTTTTAGAACCTTAAGTGTCCTTTTGTATCATGGGGATGTCTCTGAAAAGTGAGTAGTTCTTATTGACTTTCTGATAAATATGATTAGTTTCCAATTTGGCAACCTTCTTAGCTTCTTTGTAGACATGTTCAGTTCTCCATGACATTGACCTCCACCAATAGATTTCTGGCTTCTACTGTAGCATCATGCACTTGCCATGATAGCTTATCAGTTCCTACAATCTCTTTGACTTATTGTAAAGAATCCATTTCTATATTAAAATATCCACAACTGAGTTTTCTTCGCACTATTTTGGCCCAAAAAGCATTGCCTACACTTCTGCTTTTGTGCCTATCTCTGCCGATGGACAGAATAACCCATGATCAGAATCCGTGCTGTGTCTCTTATCACACCATCCTTTGTATATTCTTCCCCGTTTCTCGGCAGCTTCCATAAACTTTGTAGCTTTAATCTCAGGGGTTTCTCCCATCTGACCAGTTCTACTGAAACTTTTGGTTAATTCTTCTGATCATTTGAATAGGTTTTTTGGTCCAATACTTGGGTACATGTTGAGTAGGGAGCCTAAAGAATTATCTATTTTTGGAAACTTACCTTAGGTTTGATCCATTCTTTTCGTCGAGTTTTCTTATCATACTTGATTTTTCACCTAGCTTTCCAAATCTCCAATAAACCATAGATGGAATGACCTGTAACATTCATCTAAAGAATTTTTGTTCTTTGGCCTTGTTAACTGGCAATTGGATAGAACATGTCCAAAGGCCTTTTGGCGATGTTCACACCTGCAGTGTTACAGAAGTAACTCCATATTTTGCAAATTAGGCCACTATCTGAAAATAAGCGTAACTTTTCTTGTTTGATACCTCCACAGCAACACATCGAAACAATGATAGTCTCTTTCGGGCCTAATAGGAGCCTGGTGGCTGACAGAGTGGTACAGGATGATGTTTGTGCAAAGCCCCACCCCCCACTCCACCCCACCCGGGTTAGGTCTTGATTTAGATGACTTTTATGTGCCAAAATTTACCTTAGGAGTAATGTTCATAGGACTGCTCAGATATGAAAAATGTACCTTAGATAACTATTATAGCTCAGGTTTCAGCAGGTGACGTAGACGTAGTAACATTAGGAGTAATGTTCATAGGACTGCTCAGTTTTTTTTTTCTAATAACCAAGAAATCTTTGTTTCTAGCTTTAAAACTCAGTGGATAATGAACCCTCCCCTTTACCCTTCTCCAATTAAACACCTGGCTTGTTTCTTAGTAGGACTCAAGCTCGTGACGTGCGCCTACCACATATTCCCCACTGCACTACCTTTGCTGTTGAACCAAAGCCCTCAGGGCTAGGTCTCCTGAGATTATACCGTCACCTTTCTGAGGTTCTGCGTTACAACTGAGCAAGAAAAAGGAGGAACAAAAACACCCAGTAAATGATCTAGATTTTGATGCCTTAGTTTTATTCACTCAGTGACCAAAGCTAAACTAGCTAGTTAGCAAATATTTTAACTTCACAATTATTTTTTTCAGTCACTTCTTTCCTTTCAAGTAAAATCTCTATATGCAAGAGTTTTGGCTTCGTTTTCAATAAACTTCATTTCTAATTTTCTCTTAATCTGTCGTGAACATGGAACTCTAAACTTGATTTCTCATATTTAATCTTTCATTAAGTGGCAACTACCATTGTGTTACGGTTAACTGGCTTAAGGTGGCAACCACAGTATCTATTTGCATGCTGATGTCAGAAATGCCTGATACCTACATATTTGAGGTGACACCTATTGGTTTGCTTTGTCTCAGGTTCATTGTGACGAATAACGGCTCAGGTCATAGTGTTAATGGATTAAGGTATATTTCATGGAGACGCTCGCAAGAAATTCCAGTTCTTTATCTTTTTTATTTACGTCCTCTGCTATTATGGAAGTGTGTATCATTAATGGTTTTTGTCTGGCCAGGTACAAGGAGTATCAGCTTCAAGATTACAGTTCATGGTTTCTAAAACAAGTAAGCACCTGTTTATATGCAAAATTTGAAGCTGCAGGTTATAGAAAGGCGTCATTTCTAACCATTATAGTGGTTATTTCCCATGCTTAAGATGAAGATTCATGCTAGGCTTAACCATTTGCTCATATGTTTCAGCTCAATAACACCCATAACTGGAAGCACCTGAAAAGTTGTCTTGTCAAGACTGACGACTGCAGTAACCTATCAAGAAGATACAAGGTCATTTTCCGACTTGAGAACCTGATCATGATCTATAATTTTGAAATCATATTAATGCCACCGCTACATTGCTGCAGACTCTCAAGCAATATAAGTTAGCAAAACTAACACCTATTGAAGCTGGTTGCTGCAGACCACCCTCTGAGTAAGTTGCCCTTTTTTTCCTTTTCTTTCTTTTGCGAGCTATTTTGTTTTAGACTACTTTAAATATACTTGTGCGGAAAACATTCATATCTGGAAGTCATTTTACACAAGCTCACATTGTGAATCAATAGTTACAAAAAGAGGAAAATGTGTTGTCAGACAAGTGTTAAAGTGATTCTGATATTTTTCCAGTGGATGAAGATTCTTGAGTAATATGCTAAAAATATGCAACTTTTGTACTTTAGATATATTCTTTGTCTGTTGTTTCACAAACCTCTATCTCTCTTATGATTGATATCCAAGTACTTCCCGGCATCATCCCATGCCAAGGACTCAGATATACTATGTTCCACTTGTAGGTGTGGTTACCCTGCTGTTAATGCATCACACTATGACTTGAGCTTTCATCCGACGAGTTCCAACAAGGACTGCAAGCTTTACAAAAACTCAAAGAATGTCAAGTGCTATAACTGTGATTCCTGCAAGTAAGGATCGTCTTCTGGTCTTGTCATTCTTCCGTTCATGTAAGGTTATTATGCAGCTCATGGCTTTTCTCCTACAATACATTATTCTCAGGGCTGGAGTTGCACAATACATGAAAACTGAATGGAGAGTGGTTGCTATCTTCAATGTGATTCTCTTTGTCGTCTTGGTAAGTTACTCCTTCAATTAAGATGCCAAAAAATGATCATATTGACTCCTTTTTCTTGTTGGAGAATTACGGCTATATACATGATATGGCATTTGTGGTTTTTTCTACTCATTTTCGTCATCTGCTAATTCTTGTATCAGTCGATAATCTACTTCGTGGGATGCTGTGCAAGACGAAATGCTGCTAAGAGCCGCTCTAAAATTTGAATCCTACAACTGTAAAATCCAGATGAGTTGGTTGCTCTCGCGCTTAATGCATGAATGTACAAGTGTTCTTCAGCTAATGATGTGCCGGGACAATATTTCATCTTCTTCAGCTATTTGTTGACAAACTCTGTATAGCTTTAAAGCGATTCGTGTAATATAAAACGCTTTTGATGTTTATGCTGATCATTCTTCTATAGTTCTATTACATCTAAAACATGCATTAAAATGCTATCTAATACCAATTTTTTTTTTTATAGAAAAAAGCGACATACTTAAAGTTGATTAGTTTATGGTCAAAGCAAATGATTCATATAGGCGATATCAACTAGTTGAAATTAAAGCTCAGTAATTATTACTTGTAAATTAGACTTTGTGGTAAAATCATTGGAGAATCTTCAATTTTAGAGTATCCTTAATTTGTCTTAATAACAAATGTAAGTTACAAATGTTGAAATAAAATGTATCCAAATAGAAGAAAAATGAATATAAAATATTTGCATAAAGTTGTCAAATAGTTTGAAATTGAGATAGTACTAAAATTTTACTATCCTGATGTTGATCCCCAAAAGTTGGAATATAGGCATTTTGGTTTCCAAAAAGTTCTCAATTAATCCTAGCCGTCAAAAAACGCGGGAAACTAAAATCCAAAGACCAAAAAGCTGGCGTCCACAAGAAGCTGAACAAGTCATAAATAAGTCAATTCCAATCCACAAAATACCCAATACAACAAACCCTAAAACACACACAGAAGAAAAAACACTCTGATTTTCCATGGCACCTAAGAAAAGGCCAAATATGGAGCAGCCCACGACCCGTGTAACTCGAAGCTCAACTCGCCGTGTCAACTCAAAGCCCAACTACACTGACCCTGACCCACCCAAACCCAAACGGGCCAAAAAAACCACCCCAAAATCCGAGCCCAAACCCGTAGTCAATGCTGCTGTTGACTCTGGTTCAAAGTGTGTTGTGATTGAGCACTGCACTCAGTGCAACCAGTTCAAGATTAGGGCTGTGAAGGTGAAAGAAGGGTTGGAAAATGGAGTACCCGGTTTGGAAGTTCGGGTCAACCCGGAAAAGCCGAGAAGGGGTTGCTTTGAAATAAGGGAGGTTGGTGAAAATGGGGAGAAATTTGTTAGCCTTTTGGATATGAAGAGGCCATTTGGGCCGATGAAGGCATTGGACATGGACAAGGTCATTTCTGATATTATTGAGAAAATCAAATGATCATTTTATTTTTGGGTATTTAGGGTTGTTATGATCATTTTAAGTAGATTTAGGGTTTGTTTGGATTAGGGGTATGGTTTTGTGTTTTGTTTGCGCCAAGTGCTTGATATTTTTCTTTAATCCATTATAACCCTTAGATTTTGTAGAAAAGGGAAAACGAATTTATTGTGATCTCCATCCCCCCCCTCCCAAAAAAAAGTTTTATGGGTTATGATATTTGTGTGATTATAAAAATGTCTTTTTAAGGATAAAGTGAATGTGTATAAAATAAAAAGTTTAAAATCAAATTATTTTCACATATGAAAAATGTTATTTTTTTAGAACGGACTAATAAGGTAAGTGTGTTATTTAAATTGAACCGGAGTGAATAGTTAAAACCAACAGATTGTGAAAGATTAGTCACATTGAGCTCTAATATTTTTCAAAATATATTAAATGCAGATTTGAATCTTAAATATCATATTTTGTGTTAATTTGCTGGTTATTGATGATATATTTGCTTGAAATTAAGGGTGTGTTTGGTATGATGAAAATCATTTTTCGGAAAAGTTTTTTCTATTTTTTTGTTTGATTGTACAAAATAGTTTGTAAAATATTTTTCTAAATATCATATTTTTCTGAAATTGAAATAAAATGACTTCCTAAAAAAAATTACGAAAACATTTTTTAAAAACTTAACCTACCCTTACATTTAATCCCAACCCCTTTCAATTTCAATTTTTTATTTTTCCGTTTTTCTGAGCCACCTACCCCAACCCCGTCACACACGCCCCCGCGCCGCAAATTTTTTTAATCTGCGTTATAGTGAATTGCAAAGTGAAACAACAATTTGTCAAATTGCATTCTTGGAGATTTTATTCAGGTTGGATCTAACTTTTGAGCATTCTGATATGAAGTCATTATTCCAAATATTTAGCTAAACTTTATCCATTTCAAAATAAATTAGTTAAACTTTACCCACTAAATATAAAGTTACTAAACTTTACTCACTGTAACGCAGAGTCACCAAACTACTTTTCTCTGATTAAAGTAACTGAACATAGTCATAACTCTTAGTAAACTCAGACTTTTTTATATCATCCCTATGTAACAACATCTCACTATAAAAGTTAAGCTTTTTTGAAACTAATTTTCATGTTATGTTATAATATATATTTTCTACAACAGTATTTCACTATAACATCTAAAAATATTTAGAACAAACGAGATTGTTATACAAAGATTTGACTGTATCAAACATTAATTATTAAAGCAACTAATAGAATCAGAAATAAGTATTACAGAATATTTTTTGGGGGAGGGGGGATGGGAAATTGGTAAGTAACGATATCACCAAACAATATCAATAATTGCTTCCATATTGTCCACTCATACATGCTTCAAAACACAGGATCCATATAGAGATGTTTGTCGGACAGTACGATATTTAAATATTTTGGTTCGATTTCAGTTTCTTAAAATGCTATATCAATACCGTACCTAATTATATTTAAGTATGGTTCGATTTTTTCTCCTTTTAATTTTGATTTATTCGGTACGGTAACTTCAGTTTTTTCAGTTTCAATATTAACTAATGCATAAAGCCATATACTGTAATATTCTTAATTAAAGTAGTCACGAATATAAATATAAAAACGTTCTAAGCTCACATAACTATTGACAAAAAAATTATCCAAAACTACATGTATCAACCCATAGAGAGAAAAAAGGTACATAAAGAAATAAATTTAATCATTAAAAATATCTTGTTACTTGCTTATAATTAATTGCCGGAGTTAGAGAATACAGCAAGGAATAATCCAACAGATGCAACTCAATACACGAGAAGAAACACTCTAAAACCGTAAAAGTATCACATTAAGATGCTTGACATTCTAGAGAAAAAGAGTCAAAATCTGCAGCCTACCTTGTTCCTTCATTTCCCTAAAGAAGTACAAAGGCTTTACTGCCAACCTCAACATGCATACCAAAGAAAAGTATTATGTAACTTAGTATGTTATAATCAATAATGTGTATTGTGCAACTTATTATATATTTCGGTACGGTATCGATATTTTAGTATTATTTTTGCAAATACAAAATACCATACCTAATACAGTCAGACCTCTCTATAACATCTCTATATAACAACCATTCACTATAAAAGCCAATTTTTTTCGGAACTGATTTTTATGTTATGCTATAATATATGTCCTATATAACAACACTTCACTATAGCAGCAAAAAGTATCGGAACAAACGAGGTTGTTATAGAGAGGTTTGACTGTACCAAATTTTTTTAGAACTTAAACCAAATACCATACCAAATATCAAAATATCGACTACCAAATATCAAAATTTTCGGATTCGGTACAATAATTCGATATTTACCAAATTATGCACAGCCCTAGATCCATGTAGAGCATCCCGTATAATACCAAAATTATATGAGAACTTTAAGCAAAATAATGTTACTCATTCTGTGCAAAATAATCTTACTTCGTATTACATCTCTACAGAAGCAATCATTTGATTGGTTTTGTACTCTCCAATCTTTTCCATACCTACCATATGGGTATTTTCAAAATTGTCAAGAACATCATCTTTCTTTGAGCCGAGGGTCTATCTGAAACATCTCTACCTTCTCAAGATAGGAGTAAAGTCTGCGTACACCCTGCCCTCCCCAGATCTCACTTGTGAAATTCCTCTAGATTTGTTGTTGTATTACATCTCTACAGAACTTTCAAGAGAAAAATAAGTCTAGAATACTTGTCTAATGTTGATATTGATTCGAGAAGTCCTAATGTACTCTAAGAAAGCAGAGTCATCTTCATCAGAAAACTGCAATTCAAGGGAGGATATCTCGGCGTGTTCTTTATCAGTGAAGATCCTAGGGACGCCATGGAAGCATTCCCTTGCTTGTCCTGCCATAAGAATAACATCCCCACTTCGAACGAACATTGCAACAGGAGGAACGTCCCTAGACTTTCCGCCGATAAGGAAAATACCTTTACAGCCCAAACTCATACTAACAATAGGTTTACTCCAATCCTTCTCCATATCATCAACATGGCCACCAAGCGTGTCGCCTAGCCCAAAGTAATTAACAATTGCTGCTTCAGCCTGAAACACTTCACCCGATGGCAGGGCAGCTGCTGCCATTCTTTCAGCCAGCAGGCAAAGTGCATCAGGTATCTTGTTGTGAGGCAGAGAAATATTATAGTTCCGTTTCGACCAGTCAAACTGCAAGCCAAGGGTGCTCCACCTTAACTTACGAAGCAAAACAGAGGCTGGCACTGATTTGCATGTAATTTCTCTAGATAATGCACCTGATTGATCAAAAAAATTCCATTTCGGACAATTTATGTCGTTTTGGATGATTTCCACCTCAGAATTATTGGTACCACAGTGCTTATCTTCTTGAATCAAAGCTTTATTATCCTTGGCAGCAGCAAATAAGTCCTGTAGAGGACCATAAATTGCATTATGGTTGGTCCTGTTTGGGGGTTGAGGAAAACTTGTTAAACTCTCCTTTATCCATCGGCACTGCTCCTCAACAGTTAATGCTCCAGGAATGAAATAAAACCCTGGATGACTCTCCAAGCAGAAGACAAGACTATCAAAATCACATTGAATTGCGAAAATGCCTGAAGGAAGTTCACCATTTCGATGGTAAGACTCTGAAATTGACTTAAAATCAATTACCTCCGACAAATCCACTGGTCTTGGTTGCTTTTTCCTGAGTTCAACAACATAATAATGCCCCATTAACGTAAATCAACTGTTGTATCGGTTAAAGGGAAAAAAAGTACAAAAGAATGAAAAACATTCTTGTTAAGAATTATCGAACTCCAAAAGCTTACTTTCGGGTATTGTCATAATACAGCTTGTATTTCTTTTCAGCCTTCCTGAAAGCGGTTCGCTCTTCATCGTCGGTGCTAGGGTTGGAACCGTACATCTTCCACAGCTCCAAAAATTTGAACTTTTGATAAATCTTTGAGTTAGGATTTCTGGAGAGTTGGGGTAAAAAACCCTCTTGAGTCTTGAATGAAGGAGACAGTGCAACAAATTATTTATGCATCTATGACCCAAAATATTACATATTCTCCAGATTGCAAATTATAATTTTCTCATGTTAGAAGCGTTCTGTATGCGCGTAGCGCGTGAAGCCGTGAACCCATCTCAATGAGTATATATTTTTAAAAATGAATCACAAAAATATTATATTACAAATTGTATTTGCACTACCAGAAGATCACCATTTTTCGACTACTGAAACAGTCAATTTTCCGACTACATTCCGACAGTTTCAGAGTTGTGGGAAATATGAATGTCGTCGGACAATTTAAATTGCCAAACGACCAGGAAAACAGTCGAATTTTCATACTACAGTAGTCGGAAAGAAATCTGATTGAAGAACGTAGATTTTCGGGACCGTTGCTCCTAAAGTAAGTTGATATCGACAACATTAATTCAAATATAAACAAATTTAATTGATAAGGACTTCTCTAGTTTAGAATTCATAGATTATTTAATCGGATTTTGTTAGCTCTTTTATTTTTAAATTAAGTTGATACAATTAATCGCAGCCCATATAAGAATCAGATCTTGGAAACCTGAATAGGGAGAAATCAAGGGGTTGGAAGCTAAATTGAAGGTAGGGGTCATTTTTCCTTATTTGACAAAGTAAAAGATGAAAGATGGAAAAGGGAAGGAAAATAATCCTCCGACAGAACAAGGAAAGCAAATTCTTAACTGTTGAAAAATAAATCTTTATGCTTGTTTCAATTTAATGGTTTAGGATATTGCATATCAGGAATTAATACCTCGAAAATTAAATACACAACAATCCTACAGTTTTTTTTATATACATGGCTGAGTTTACAATTATCTGTGGACGTTTGAAGGAACCAATTTCGTTAAATGCAATTCAGATACAAAATGATCCTTCTAATCAACAATAAATCTGTAGTTTATGCAACAAATTGGACATCAAACTCAAGAGTCAAGGCTTGTGCAGCAGCAGCATTCAAAAACGGAGCAGCAGCCGAATTCGGAGACTTACCACTATGCCCGTCGCCGCCGTGTGCTGCCGCCGTCAGCGCTGCCGAGCCCAATGCCGCCTGAAACTGGCAGAGGAAGAAAGTGGTTAGAGTGAGGAAAGGGAGTTGGGCGAAATAAAGATGTAAAGGGAGAGAGAGACTTACTACTGTGCCGCCGTGTGCCGCCGTTAGAGAGAGAAGAGAGTGGGGGCTGGATTAGAGTGAGGGTTGAGAATAGAGAGAGAGGGATGAGAGAATGAGCAGGGTTTTAATTTGATGGAAGTTTGATCACTTTTTTGAAAATTACTTTTCATCATAAATAAGTTTTAATTTTTAAAGCTTAATTGTTTCTCAAAATTACTTTTTAAATGCATTAGTCAATTTTTAAATCGCAACTGTTAATAGTTTTTTCCAGTTCTATATCAAATAGCGAAAAAGTTTGCTTGTTACTATGTCAATATTTCCATCACTATAAGTTAGGGATGCTTATCGGGCGGATCGAGCGGATAATTACGCTTAACGGTTATCGGATTATAAATGTAGTAATCCACTAGCCATCCAATAAGACAACGGGCGAATTGGTATCAGATTAACAATTATCGGACGGTTATCGGGCGGTTATCGGCTAAACCAAATAAAAATTTTTTGAACAATCATTCAATCAATACCAAACAGTTCTAAATCAATACCAAATTTTTAATACCATCTAAGATCTAACCAAACGGTATTTTTTATTTGAAAAGTCTTCAAGACTACTCGTAATGTCATACACGTATATAACCAAATTTTTAATACCATCAAGACTACTCATACAGACATACATGTATTAATCATTGAGATTTCGATTGTTCGACTTCTCAGTTCTCAGTTCAAGAGAGAAATGAGACTGACGACTTCTCTGCCTCTGGTGGCTGCAGACAATTGAGAATTTGAAAATAGAAATTAGGTATTTAGCCATTTAGGGTTTCAAAAGTACTTTATATACATAGGGGTAAAAATATAAATATAAAAATTCCTAACGAGTTAACGGTTTACCCGATAAAAAAATTGAGTAATCCGCCCCAAACCGTTAAGCCGTTAATTATAAAATCTCAATCTGTTCACCATCCATTACCCCGAAAATCCAATACCAATAAGTCATTGATTCGATTCGGTTCGGTTAACGATTTCGGTTAGATTTTGAACAGACAAGTAGTAACTATTATCATAACTAATCTCTTTTAGAAGATACTTCACCAAATGTAAAAATGTAGCTGCGAAAAATATCATATTCAGTACCGGCCAGTACTATATTCAGCACTGATAAAACATGCAAGGACGTAACACTTGCTCGCAATCTCTTATCCCTAGACAAAAACAAGGCACTATGTCCATAGATCAGACATAACAAAAATTTAATTAGCACAGAATAAATCAAACAGAAAAAATAAATTATTTATTTGATTATCCTCCAAAATATACCACAAAGTAGATATAGCCACAACATTAACTACAGAATAAATTAGCAAAGTCGTGATTACGAAATGGCACAAAGAAATGTCATAATACATAAATAAAACAAAGATGACTCTCATTTTAAGTTTTTGAGTTCTATAATCTAGAGAGACTCTGAATGCTGACTTTGAAGGAAGATGAGAAAAGCATAGAAATGAAAAAATTACCCTTAAAAAAATGAGACTTAAAACTTCCACGACTTTGATTGCTTTTTACAATTTCTAATCTTGAATTTACAAGTAAATTATCATTGAGATTGGAGGCTTGTCTTCTTTCATGAATTCTAAGGCTTGTCCCTTTGTTGGATACTCTTGAAGAGAATGAGAAAGTCTCAAGAACAGGTCTGCAACTCATGTCTCACTGGTAAAGTTTACATGCCGACCACCCTAGCCAACTAAATTTTTTGACCACCTAAGGATATCTCTGCATATAAAATGTTGTGCATTTGAATCAAATTAACAGGAAGCATTATATATAGCAGCCATAAACATTAGAAAGTAAAAAAATAAATGTTCGGGGATTGTATATTTCGTACGTGCATAAGATAAATTTTTTAGGAAATTCACCAATAAATTAACAAATTGCTGGGCAACATAAAGTGTGCTCAAGCTTGCACGATGTAAATGGACCCTCCGTGTTGCATCAGAACGAAGATGTATCAAGATCTTTTCATTTATCAAGTATTATGATCAACCACAGAAGAAACCTGCAATGGATTATCAAATTAACTCATAAATCAGATCAGACAATTCAAGAACCATAAGAAATATTCGGAGAAGAACATATTAAACAGATCAAACTTAGAAACGTTAAACATAACTGCTCTCACTATATATGTATGAGTGTAGGCAACATGTAGTCGCACAAAACAGCACAAAGACAACATGCTATGTTAACCAAATTTGAAAAATAACATAAATGAATTCACTGTATCTGAGGGAAGATAGGTTCATTTCAACACAAGAACATGAATACAACACGATGCTTCCTAAATAATGAATGGAAACTAAGGTACAATTGAACCTCAAAACTCATCATTGCACAATACTAATATTTATCAGTAAAATTAAGAAAGAAAAGGTCATCAGTGTTTTAATTTCTAGAAGGCAGCCAGATCCTTCTAAGCTCTTAATGAAAAGCATAGTAACTGCTAAAATTTGCCTATTTTTGAGAGAACAGATAACACCTAATCTTACAAACTTTCAAAATCTATTGGAACAAAACCAAACACACACATACGTATATATATATATATCCTTGAATTATGTATATATGTAGATGTATGAATCTCCTAACACAAAAATCACCTTCATTCTTCCTTTTATCATTGCTTTATACATATATTTTGGTAAAGATAACTTTTATTTGAACTGATGAACTTCTCTTTTTGTTCTGATCAGTTTTAGGAACTTCCTATTATGTTACCAAAATTAGGAAATAGAAGCAAACGTAAACCAACTATTTTTTTCGGAAAACTCGAACTCTAAGCTTGCAAAATCAGTTTTTCTGAACTGTAAAACAAAATCCGCCTAGGTAATTTTACTTTAGCTTGGCGATGAATGGATTGCACACAATCAATAATCTCATAAAGTATCAAAGAGTTTCAGTTACCTACTATTAAGAAAAAATATTGAACTTACCATATTATAATTGTGTATACTTTATTCCACAAATGATAGAGCAAGTAAAGATGAATCATCACAATAAAAACCAATAAAATAACTTCAACAGTATATTGGTACGTTGAATTAAAAGACATTGGATAAGAACAAAAGCAAATAACTGCAATGTTTTTCTGTAGAGGACTGACTCTGTTCAACTGTCCTGCACAAAAAAAGAGACAGGAGAAAAATATAAGTACCATATACAATAACTCTCCTAAATATTTGAAAAATATATTTTTTTCAAATTCTCAACTACGATAGTCGGCTTTTTTGTTTTACGACTGATATTCTGACTACAGTAGTCTGAATATTAGAAGCACAGATTTTTACGTGAAATATTCCGACTATAATAGTCGAAAAAGTAGTCCGTTAATAAATTTATGTAAAAAATATTATTTGTTGTTCGACTGTTTCAGTCAAAAAAGTATTTGGAATTCACCCTGAATTTTTATAGTTAGAAATGTCAATCGAATTAAAGCCAACTTCTGGTAGTGTAATCGAAACATAAATAAAAGTGTAATCTCTTGAAACTGATAAGTGTTAATTCTGTATAGCTAACTTAAGCTTTGTATGTGTACCCATCTCAATACATAACTTTAAAAAAATCACATACTTTATATTAAAAATTTAGCTTGACTTATAAAATAAAATTATAAGCTTCTGAAATTGATAAATGTTTATTCTATATACCTAACTTAGTTCACAAAAGTCTTTGTATACAGTCAAAACCGGGTTCGCCTATTATGTGACCAATCGAGACTGAAACGTGACAGGTTAAAGCTCGATCTCGGGTTATATCGAACCGAGGTGCGAAGTTACATCGTTGAGTTCGTGACCCCACGACCGAACAAAATCGAGACCAAACAAGATCGAAGAAAATTTGCCGAGCCAAATAACAGAAGGACGAAATATGCACGATCGATTGTAAATCACGGCGGAAATATCGACACGTATCAAGGATCGGGCAATTAATTAGCAAGTCATGAGATTTTTTACCTTGTATAGAATTGTATCAAGAGTAGGACACTTCTACTATATAAACGGGGGTGTGATAATTTGTAATACATATTGAAATACACAATATAGAGCAATATACTAAGCAATATATAATTATTTCTAGCTCTTATCATCTTGTTATCATGTTCTTACATCAGTTAAGGCATTTCTTGGTTCGAGGGTGATCGAGCTCGAAGGTCAAGGCAGTTCAATTTGTGTGGTTTGCATTTATTCTCTTATCATCAATTTCAATATTAATTTGTTTTCTTAATTTGTATCAAGTTATATCGCGTATCATTAAAATCACGTATAAATTCAATTGTTATCCGATTTTAAGGGTAAACAGTTTGGCGCCCACCGTGAGGCTAAGGATAATAGTGGTTACTTGATACAAACTTTCATAACACACACTATTTTACACTTGTTCTTTGAAGTATCTTTGATTCCGGGACTAAAATGTCGAACTCTCAGTCGGTACCCCTTCACGTTGACAATGATTTCGGTCACCACGACGAGAATGATAACATAGCACCAGGGAACGATGTACCCCTGGTCGATCTCGATGGAGTTCCGGCCGTAGATCCAATTGACGTCAGCTCACATGTAGCCATCAACGCAAATTTGGCCGTCGATCGCGAGGGAAACGTCCGTAGGGATGTTAGATCAGTCGCTCAAAGCACACATGATGACGAAGAGGGCGGGATTAGCCTGCGGGTGATCTTCGAAATGTTGCAGGCTCAACATGCAGCGATAGCCTAGCTCCAAAATCAGAATCACCCACCGAGCAAAATCGAGCCCTAGCCGTCCCAGGAAGTTGTCCACAGGGTCGAATCAGCTTAAAGGAAATCAAACGAGAAAGAATTAGGGACCGATCCTACAATCATGAAGATGCTCGAAGAACTGACAAAATGAATTGAGTCGGGGGAAAAGAAGATAGAGGCAAACGACAAGAAGGTGGAAACTTACAACTCCAGGGTCGATCAAATCTCGGAGGCACCGCCAATATTAAAGGGTCTGGATTCCAAAAAGTTCATACTAAAACCTTTCCCCCCGAGCGCGGCTCCCAAGCCGATCCTCAAGAAGTTCTGCATGCCCGAGATTCCTAAATATAATGGAACGACCGATCTGAATAAGTATGTCACCTCTTACATATGTGCTATCAAAGGGAATGATCTAGCGGATGACTAGATCAAATCTGTCTTGCTAAAGAAATTCGGGGAGATCCCGTCAAAGGGATTTATGATATGGTACCACAATTTACCATCTAATTCTATTGACTTATTTGCTATGTTTGCAGATTCTTTCGTAAAGGCACATGCCGGGGCCATCAAGGTTGAAACCAGGAAGTCGGACCCTTTCAAGGTAAGGCAGAAGGACAACAAAATGCACAGAGAATTCGTGTCTCGATTCCAAATGGAACAGATGGACCTGCCACCGCTCGTTGATGATTGGGTTGTTCAATCTTTCACCCAAGGACTCAATGTTCGAAGCTTGGTGGCTTCGCAGCAGTTGAAGCAGAATTTGATAGAGTACCCGGCTGTTACTTGGGCCGATGTGCATAATCGGTATCAATCGAAGATCAGGGTCGAGGACGATCAACTTGGGGCTCTTTCCAGGTCCGTTTATCCTATCAGACCCGTCGATAGAATCAAGAGAGATATTGACCAAGAATCGAGGTTGAATAGAGATCGATACCAGCCATATAATGGAGATTGTAGGAGCAACGGATTTGGGCGAAATCATGTACAAAATGAAAGGAGAAGTGATCGAGGCTAGAGCTCTTGAGGGCTCATGAGCAAGAACGACCTCGACAAGCCTATCGGACCTAAAGAAGCACCACGGTTATCATAATACAACTTTAATGTTGATGCAGCCACCATTGTATCGGCTATCAGATGCATCAAAGATACTAAATTGCATGTACCTTTACAAATCGATCCATACCAAAGAGATACCAACCAAATGTGCAAATATCATGGCACTCATGGCCACAGAACAGAAGAGTGTCGACAATTGAGAGAAGAAGTATCCCGGTTATTCAACAACGGGCATCTTCGGGAGTTTCTGAGCGACCGAGACAAGAATCATATCAGAAATAGGGATTCCAATAAACAAAACGAGCAAGAAGAACCTTAACATGTCATTCATATGATCATCGGAGGGGTCGATGTTCCTCAAGGTTCGATGTTAAAATGCACCAAAGTATCAATCACGAGGGAGAAAGGGACTCGAGATTATATACCAGAAGGAACTTTATCTTTCAACGACTAGGATGTAGAAGGAATCATGCAACCACATAATGATGCACTGATAATATCTGTACTTATGAATAAAACTCAAGTTAAACGTTTGTTAATTGATCAAGGTAGCTCGGCCAACATCATTCGATCGAGGGTCGTAGAACAACTCGGCCTACAGGACTAAATCGTGCCTGCAGCCCGAGTACTAAACAAATTCAACATGGATTGTGAAACTACTAAGGGAGAAATAACGTTACCGGTAAACACAGCCAGAACCATCCAGGAGACCAAGTTTTATGTGATTGAAGGGGACATGAGGTATAACACCCTTTTCGGGAGATCGTGGATCCATAACATGAGGGTTGTGCCCTCGACCCTTCACCAGGTGTTAAAATTCCCAACACCATAGGGGATTAAAACGATCTACGGGAAGCAACTCGTCGTGAAGGTAATGTTTGCTGTTGATGAAGTAATTCCAATATCCGCACTCTCATCGACAAAGGATCCAGATTCGAAAGCAAAACAGGAAGCCAAATAGCAATCACCGATGTCGGCCTCGACCCAACCGGACAAGTAGGGGACTGACGAAAACGATGATTACGGGGTTCCTCGATCCTTTATAGTCCCTGATGATTCCGACGCTACCAAATCAACGGTCGAAGAGATGGATCAAGTCATACTGATCGAAAATCTACCCGATCGAAAGGTATACCTGGGCACGGGGTTAATTCCCGAGATCAGGAAAAAACTCATTCAATTTCTTATAACTAACATGGATTGTTTTGCTTGGTCCCATCTCGACATGACAAGGATCCTACCAGAGATCACAACACACAAACTGAGCCTGGACCCAAAATTCCATCTGATCAAGTAGAAAAGGAGACCACATTCCAAGATCAAGCATGCTTTCATCAATGACGAGGTAATTAAACTCCTTAAAATAGGGTCTATCTGGGAAGTCAAATACCCGAAATAGCTAGCAAACGTAGTAGTAGTCCCTAAAAAGGGGAACAAACTGAGAATGTGTGTGGATTACAAGGATTTAAATAAGGCATGCCCCAAGGACACTTTCCCTTTGCCTAACATCGCTCGTATGATCGATGCCACGACCGACCACGAGATCCTCAGTTTTCTCGATGCCTACTCCGGGTACAACCAAATATGAATGAACTCGGATGATCAAGAAAAGACCTCCTCCATCACTAAGTATGGCACATACTGTTATAACGTAATTCCATTTGGATTAAAAAATGTTGGTGCCACTTACCAACGCCTAGTAAATCGATGTTCGAAGAACAAATAGGGAAATCTATGGAAGTTTACATTGATGATATGTTACTTAAGTCCCTACGAGCAGAGGACCATTTAAAGTATTTGCAGGAAACCTTCAATATATTGAAGAAGTACAACATCAAGCTGAATCCGGAAAAATGCACGTTCGGAGTCGGATCAGGTAAATTTCTCGGGTTCATGGTATCCAATCGAGGAATCGAGATCAACTCCAACAAGATCAAAGCTATCGAGGATATCACGGTAGTGAACAACGTGAAGGCCGTGCAAAGGCTAACCGGGCGCATTGCCGCCCTGGCGATTCGTCTCAAGGTCCTCCGATAAGAGTCATTGATTTTTCTCGTTGCTGAAGAAGAAAAACAACTTCACATGGACCCCGGAATGCCAATGGGCCTTGGAAGAATTTAAGCGATATTTATCGAGCTCGCCACTACTTTACACACCGAGGGCGGACGAATAACTATTCTTGTATTTGGCAGTATCAGAGATAGCGGTAAGTGGAGTCCTAGTTTGGGAAGAACAAGGTACGCAATTTTCGATTTATTATGTTAGCCGGACCTTAGGTGAGGCCGAAACTAGATATCCTCACCTAGAAAAACTGGCGCTCGCTTTGCTAAGCATCTCTAGGAAACTAAAACCATACTTTCAGTGCCATCCTATATGTGTTGTGACAACTTACCCATTGCGAAATATAATGCATAAACCGAACTCTTGGGACGATTGGCCAAATGGGCCATAGAAATCAGCGGGTAAAATATTGAATATCAACCCGGACAGCCATTAAGTCTCAAATTTTGGCAGATTTCGTGGCTGAATTCTCGCCGGACCTAATACCCAAGGTCGAAAGAGAGTTGTTGGTAAACTCGGGGATGTCTTCGGGAATCTGGACCCTCTTTACAGAAGGTGCATCGAACGCAAAGGGGTCCGAACTCGGTATCGTACTGAAGCCACCCACAGGCAATATAGTTAGAAAATCTATTAGAATTGTGAAATTGACTAACAACAAGGCTGAATATGAGGCCATGATTGCAGGTCTCGAACTCGCCAAAATCTTAGGGGTGGAGGTGATCGAAGCTAAGTGTGACTCCCTCCTTGTGGTAAATCAAGTTAACAGAACGTTCGAAGTCAGAGAAGAACATATGCAAATGTACCTGGATAAGCTGTAGGTAACATTACATCAATTCAAAGAGTGGACTTTGTAGCACGTACCTCGAGATCAAAATAGTGAGGCCGATGCACTTGCAAACTTAGGCTCTTCGGTCGAGGACGATGAGCTCAACTCGGGGGCAGTCATACAGCTCATGAGATCGGTAGTAGAAGAAGGTCACGCCGAAATAAACTCCACAAGCCTAACTTGGGATTGGAGAAATAAATACGTAGAGTATTTGAAGACCGGGAAATTACCCTCATATCCAAAAGAATCGAGGTCCCTACGCACAAAGGCAGCCCGATTTAGCTTGTCCGAGGATGGAACCTTGTTCAGAAGAATGTTCGATGGCCCGCTAGAAATATGTTTGTGACCGGGAGATACTGAGTACGTTCTAAGGGAAGTCCACGGGGGCACCTACGGAAACCATTTAGGCGCTGAATCATTGGTTCGAAAGGTAATCAGAGCCGACTATTACTGGATCGATATGGAAAAAGATGTGAAGAAGTTCGTACAAAAATATGACAAATACCAAAGACATGCTCCGATGATTCACCAACCCGGGGAACTGCTGTATTCGGTCTTGTCACCATGGCCATTCATGAAGTGGGAAATGGACATTGTTGGCTCTCTTCCATGGGCATCATGTAAGGCTCAATTTATCTTATTTATGACTGACTATTTTTCTAAGTGGGTTGAAGCCCAGGCATACGAGAAGGTCAGGGAGAAGGAAGTCATCGACTTTATTTGGGACCGCATCATATGTCGGTTCGGGATGCCATCCGAAATTGTTTGTGACATCGGGAAATAATTTATCGGCAGCAAAGAGACCAAGTTTCTCGAGGATTATAAGATCAAAAGAATCTTATCGACACCTTATCACCCTAGTGGGAACGGACAAGCCTAATCAACCAACAAAACTATAATCCAAAACCTTAAGAAAAGTTTGACCGACGCCAAGGGAAAATGGAAGGAGATTCTGCCTGAAGTTCTTTGGGCATATCGCACAACCTCGAAGTCCAGTACCGGGGCTACCCTATTCTCATTGGTTTATGGCACCGATGCTCTAATACAGGTCGAAGTCGGGGAGCCAAGTATCAGATTTTGATATGCAACAAAGGAATCAAATGACGAGGCCATGAATACGAGCCGGGAATTATTGAATGAAAGGCGCGAAGCCGCCCTTGTCCGATTGGCCGCCCAAAAGCAATGGATCGAGAGGTATTACAATCGAAGGGCCAACCTTCGATACTTCAATGTCGGGGACTTAGTACTAAGGAAGGTCATACTAAATTCCCAAAATTCGAACGAAGGAAAGTTGGGTTCGAACTGGGAAAGACCGTACCAGATTCTCGAGGTCACCGGGAAAGGATACTATAAGCTCGAAATGATGAACGGAGAACAACTACCGAGTAATTGGAATGTAACTCACCTAAAATGATATTAATGCTAAGGTACGAACCCCTTCGTTTTCTTTTATTTTGGACTAACATTAGGAGGTAATTGACAAGAAGCAGCATGAAGTTTTAGGTCTGAAAGCACGCGTTACACTTTTTTTTCCTTAGACTGGTTTTGTCCCAAATGGGTTTTCCGGAAAGATTTTTAACGAGGCAATAATGGATCGTGCTAACGTATAATTAAAGGCCGATCACGAATCGGTATCGAAGATCGCGTTTACAGTATCCAAGGTTCCTCTACAATCAACCTCGAATACTGGGGGACATTACCCTCAGATATCGACTTTAGCGAGGAAATTACTTAGTAATGGAAGGGTCTTGATAGGTAGGATTTGTTGTAAGGGCCAAATGGTCAAACGAACCATGCCCACATAGATTGCTCGAGCCCTGGCATAAAACATTTACGCATGTATAACTGTTTTGCACAAAAATAAAGAGAAGTAATTTCCTTGCAATCATCTTATGTTTTAAAAATTTCCTCTTTACATCCCTTAAAGAATTTTGTACTTCAGATATCCTAAAGGTAACGAGCTCAAGGGCCGCTTATAACCAGAGTTCGGATGATCACTCCCTCACTCGGGGACTGCCATTCGAAAAACAAACTCGAACAGATCGAGCTATTAAACATCGAGGGCATAAGACCTATTGGCAACTCCCGAATTTTAGAAGCCACGACTATACCCACTCGGGGACTGTTATCTTAGGCAAGCCTGGATAACTCGGGAAAGCAAGCCCACTGGGCGACGCCCGAACTAAAAGACTACAACCATATTAACACGGCTCAGAGACGTCCGAGAACCGTAACCAAAGATAGGCCTTCAAAAAAGAAATTTTTTCATAACTAGTTCTAAAGGCTACCCTCGACAAACTATAATATGAATTGCTTACTTTGGGAGAAAGTTTTCGGTAACACTGACCCCCCAAGACGCATCAAAACAGAGTAATGTAAAGGCGGAGTTTGTTTGAACTTTCGAACATAACCTAAGTCATTTTTTGCTAAGGAATTCCGGCCTTTGTGAATACAAGTAATAAAGCAAAGGAAAAATTTAAAAGCTAAAAGGGAAAGAAAGCCTTATATATATATTTACATAATAATCTTTTTACAAAGGCCGAAATGGCCTAATACAAAAATCTACAACAGCCGAGACGACCTCAAAAAGATGCAAAAAAGCAAAAAATAAAAACATATAAAGGACTAAGTGTCATGGTCCTTATCGGAGACAGCATCTTCATCCTCGGGATCTTCCCCACCTTCAGACTCGCTTAAGCTCTCGAAATCTTCCTCGGGAAAAGCCAGCTTCCGGTCCCTGGCTTCACATATTTTGGCATTCTAGATTTCAGCCAGTATATCGAAGTTTTGAGCATGGACTCCCTCGAGCGCTTCCCTTCGAGCTTGCTACCTTGCATGCTCCACCATACTTTTAGCCTGCGCCTGAATCGCCTCGATGTCAACCTTGTACTAGGCCACTTTAGCATCAACCTCGGTCTTGGCCATAACCACCTCTGATTTGGCCGCCTCGAGTTCCTTGGCCAGATTCTCTTTACCAGAAATAGCCGAGTTCAACTGAGATTGGAGCTCCTAGATTTTCTTGGCCTGCACCAAGGTTTTCTCTTTTGCAGCAAGGAGCTGGGCATCGGTCGACTCCAGTTGTGCTTGGACAGCTTCCTTTTCAAGGCTAAGAGGTCAATATTTTTCTTGAACTCCTCAGCCTCAGCTTGTATCGTATCTATATGTGCCTGGAGCTGCCCGATCTGTTCAAGCCTCTGTCGGACCTGCAGGATCGGATCGTTAGCCACTATGTCCAATTCATCGTCACTATCATGAAGTACTCAATTTACTCGCTCAGCCATCTCGGCATGCTCCCTCTGAGCCGCTTCTAACTCGGCCTGAAGTTTCTCACTGAGAAGCTTGTAGGTGACCCTCTTCTCAGTAAGCTCCCGAACCACGGCCTCGTGATGGGTTAACTCCTCCCGGTATTGGAGGAAAGTTTCATAGTGCATTACCGAAGCCTGTAAGCATAAAGAAATGTGTTATAATTATTTACTATTTTAAGTTTTAAACATATAATAAAAAAGACACTCGAAGTTACCCGATCCAATGCTTGTTTTGCTTTATTGAATAGGCAGGGCATTTCCACCTTGTCCATTTCTGCTTGGTCCTCTTCGGTCATCAAACACCGAATATAGCTAGAAACCCCTACGGGGGCAGAGAAAACCCGGGCATCCTCTGGGATAGAGAAAATTATTAACCATTTTAGGTCAGGATCAACACTCGGGGCCGGGAACCGGTCCACTAACTTTGGGCTCGAGGAAGACCCACTGGCTCCCGGCGATGGTACCTTCTTTGGCATCGATAAGTCTCTGAACCCGGTAACGTCCTCCGAGGTGGTAGATTCTAAGCCATCTAAGAAGTTATGAATGTTTGCCTCCCTTTGAAACCCCTCATGAGAATGACCTTCCAGCATACCGGCCACATTGATCATCGAGTCGGAGAACAGAGGAGACCCAGTAAGGTCAATCGCCCCAAGCGCATCTTTCGAGGTACTTTCCTCTGCTCGAGGAGTATCAACCCGGTTTCCCTCTCGACCCCCTAGATTGGGACGGAGTGGCCTCACCCCCTTCTGGTTCGGGAGCTTCGGCCAAAGCTCCCTCATCGACCTTCTCATGTCAAGACGATTCAATTTTAGCACCTGCCGGTTCAGAGAACCCTTGTATCACGACATCTGCCCGCACGCAAGCCACCAGCTTGGATTTATCTTCTTCTTCTTCTTTGGACTCATCCCTTAGCCGGTGGACTGAGTCCGAGGGTAGAGCGTCGGTGCTTCCCTTGGGCTTGCGCGACCTCCTCTTTGGTTTTTTCTTTTCTGAGTTCGGGGAACTCAAAGCCCTTTGCCTTTTCTATTCATCACCCTGCCTCAGAGCAGGGGATTCGAGAGGCATATCCTCATCACCGTACGGAGGCCTCATAGCAATATCTTTGGGGAGACCTACAAAAGAAAATAGAACCAATAAGAATTCGATAGTGCAAGGAGAAAATCAAACATCATTAAATCAGAAAACATACCATGATTACGGGCCTCCCACCGACCCTTCGACAGTTCGCGCCATGCGCGCTCGGAATATGGTCTCTGTGACACAAGGTCCTTGACCCATTCCTTGAGTCGAGGAACCACTTCCGGCATCCGAGCCACAGCTGCACCACAAAAACACCGATGAAGAGGGATGGAAGGGAAGAAACAATAAATAAAATCTTTAAGGAGAAGTTAACTTACGCTTCATGTTCCATTTCTAGGGAAATGGCATGTCCTCGACAGGGATCAAGTCCGAGGTCCTCACTCGAATGAATCAGCCCATCCAGCCTCGGTCCTGATCCTCATATATACTCGAGAACGGGGCTCTGCTGGCCCGGCTATCAAGTTTGATTAATCCCCCTCGATAGAGTTGGGGAATGTACAGGCGCATAAGATGATCGAGGGTGAAGGGACACCCCTCGATTTTATTTACAAAGAAACGGAGAAGAATCACTATCCTCCAAAAGGAGGGGTGAATTTTACCGAGGGTCACCTCGTACCTCTTGCAGAAGGCGATAATGACCGGGTCTAAGGGACCTAACGTGAAAGGGTAAGTGTAAACACTTAAAAAACCCTCCACGTAGGTAGCAATTGTTTCCTCAGGCGAAGGCACCACCACGTGCTTATCGGCCCAGTTGCAATCCGTTTTGACCTGGGAGAGAAGATCATCGATGATCGAATATATGTATCTCGAGACCTATTCACGTCGACCCGGTACCGAGGAAGTTTTTTTGACCTTGAAATTAGCAGTGGTCGAGCACCCTCCAGGAATGAACTCTTCAGGATGTGGTTCCGTCGCAGTCCCGTTGCCGACAGACAGTGATGAAGAGGCGGCCTCCTTTTGTGGGACAGTCTTAGAAGTTTTCTCCATTTTATAGAAAAGATAAGGAAGAAGAAATTAAGAAGGTATGCTTAGCGGTTTGCAGAAGGTTCAAGAAATTTGGGTACAAAAGTTGGAGAGTGAAGGGATTTTTGAAGAACAACAATAGAAGAAGCTTTGAACATAAAGTTTGAATGAATGAAAGTGGATATTTATAGTCTGCTAATGACAGTTCAAAACCCGTAGTGGCAGACCAACAACTGACACACATTTAATGCCTTGGTAACTAGACCAACGGGATATTTCAGTAACCGTTTGTCGCTTACATCATGGTCTATCGAAGCGGGGTTCAGAGGTTCATATCGTTTCTCGTCGTCTTCTCTTCGAAAAATGAGGGGACTATCTGTATATGATCGAAATCGGGTTCACCTATTGTGTAACAGATAGAGACCGAAACATGATAAGTTAAAGCTCGATCTTGGGTTATATCGAACCGAAGTGCGAAGTTACATCGTTGAGCTCATGTCCCCGGGACCGAACAAAATCGACACCAAACAAGATCGGGGGAAATTTGTCGAGCCGCATAATAGAAAGCTAAAATATCCACGATCGGTTGGAAATCATGGTGGAAATCTCGGCACGTATTAAGGAGAGGCCAATTAATTAGCAAATCATGAGATTTTTTACCTTGTATAGAATTGTATCAAGAGTAGGACACCCCTACTATATAAGGGGGAGGGGGAGGGGGGTCTGATCATTTGTAACACACATTGTAATACGCAGCACAAAGCAATACATTATTATTTCTAGCTCTTATCATCTTGTTATCCTATTCTTACATCAGTTAAGGCATTTCTTGGTTCGAGGGTGATCGAACTCGAAGGCCAAGGGTGTTCAATTTGTGTGGTTTGCATTTATTCTCTTATCATCAATTTCAATATTAATCTGTTTTCTTAATTTGTATCAAGTTATATTACGTATCCTTAAAATCGCGTATAAATTCAATTGTTATCCGATTTTAAGGGTAAACAGTCTTCTATGTATTTTGTGTGTACATGCTTTGCTTTGAACCGGGGTTACATCGGTGAAGTGCTACCACTTAATCAGGAGCTCACAGGTTTGACCTGTCTAAGCAAACTCTTGTAGAAATGCAGGTAAGGTAGCCTACAATAGATTCCTATGGTCCGGCTTTTCCCTGAACCCCGCGCATAGCGAAAGCTTAGTGCACCGAGCTGCCCTTTTTATAAAGAAAATAAGATTTCAAGAATGAGATTTTCTTGCATAAAGTTTGGTGCTTTTTTTCATTTGGATGAGAGCTTTGTACTTGGTGAGTTGATCTTGGAGCTCAGTGTTAATTTTAGTGTGTTTTGAAGAGGTGGTTTTTTTTTTAAATTAACTAATTCTCTCTATTTAGTGAATAAATAATTGTCGGTTGTTAATTAGGAAATCTTGAAGGAATTGATGCTCTAATGATTGAAATTGAATAATAAGATTGAACTTTTCAACTCAAATAAAGCTCAAGTTGGTTGCTTTATTATTTTAAAGTATCTTATGAATCTCATAAAACAACTGGGGCTTTGACTGATAACTTAATTATTTATATCTTTAGGTATCATCTCTTTCTTTCTTTCTTCTTCTCCTTTCTTCTTGTTCGAGTTTCTGCCATTTTTCTTTCTTTCTTCTTTTTTCTTTCTTCTTTCTCCTTTCTTTCTTTCTTCCTTTTTCTTCTTGTTCTCTTCTTTTTTTTTTTTTGCTCTGTTGTTTTTGATCGAGCAGTTGAGCAACAAAGAGCTTTTTCTTTCTTTCTTTCATTCTTTCTTCCTTCCTTCCTTCCTTTTTCTTCTTCTTTTTTTTTGGCTCTGTTTTTCAATTCCTTCACGAGCAGAGGCAGAGAGCTTCTTCAAACCTAAGTTTTGAAATATATATATTTATATATATATATATATATATATATATATATATATATATATATATATATATATATATATATATATATATATGAGAGAGAGAGAGAGAGAGAGAGAGAGAGAGAGAGAGAGAGAGAGAGAGAGAGAGAGAGAGAGAGAAATTGCGAGCGCTTCGCTTCTCGCCTCAGTGAAGCAGGCCCCTCATCGCTATTTGTCGCCTCAACTATTCAAAATACCGCCCGGTCAGATGATGCTCAATTATATCGAGACATATCAATGGGAACTCGGATAGCCACATCGCTCGACCTCGTGAGCAATAGTCTGGCAAACTCGCGATGAGCTCGTAGCTATATGGCCTCCATATAAACTGTTTATTAAAAGCAAGAAGAGTAAGTAAACGCAAGACAAATCAAGTATTAACAAACGTACTAAGTCGAATATTTACCTGATCAGCATCCAGTAGATCCAACATATCCCTGTAAAGAGGGAGATGATGTCGATCCTCGACGTCACGGGTGCGGCCTCTCCTATCTACCCACCTCCTAGCATGGGGTAGAAGCGGTGGATATAGTGCATCTGGAGCTAGTGGTCGAGAAGGGGGCTACATCTGCAAGAATCTCTCCCAAGCCCAAACTTAATATTGATTGTGGACGTAAAATGAGTATTTTTTACTATATCTATTATAATCATGAAAAGAATGGATAATGTCATCACCTGTAGTAGCGGAATAAATCCATCAACGTCCCTCACGGCTCATGCTAACAATCGACGCCATGCATAGCTACCTATACAGGTACGCTAGAACGATAGCACCCTAATTGTACATGGATAAATCATCTAAGTGCTCCAGATGAGGCAAGAAACATAGGCTCACAAGGTTCCCCGAGCTGTTCGGGTAAAGAATGCTGCCAAATATCATAAAAAGCAACAACCTTGGCTGCTGCTCAATAGCTTACATTGGTGTCTAGCTCTTGATGTTGCAAAGCGCCTCCAGGTGATGCCTAACAGGCAATAGTTGTAATCGACTAACTCCACTAATTGCAGTCTCCTCAGATTGCAAGAACCAGTGAGCCTCTCCAGCATCTCTAGATAGCCATGCCTCTTATACTCCCTAACTGCGTGCGGGTAGTGGACAACAAGACCGCCAGCGGGCAACCCAAATAAAATCTCCACGTCATGTAGCATGATAGTGGCCTCTCTGGTAGGCAAATGAATTGCGTGCATCTCTGGACTCTTAACGCTCGATCAGAGCCGTGCTCAAGGGCCAATCGAACTGCAACCGGCCGACCTCGATAACTCGGTAAACACCAGTCCGAGTGAGACACGCAACCATGTGCAATATAGTGGGTGATCCCTAATAAACTCCCAGAAGTCATCAATGCGTCTCGGGTGGAAGCTCTAACTAAGCAACTCTTCATCCCAGATATGTGAAGACCTATGGCCCACCTGGGGCGTAAGTCGTTCACGAGAAACAAGTCCAGGATTAACAGTCGGGCGATCCATAATGATGTCTGTGCATTTAATAATATTAATTAAAGTTATATTTTCTTTACTCGTTTAACGTCTCGAGATATCTTGTAATATTTTTATATTATTATTTAATTCATAAATTTTATATTATTAATTATTTTGATATAAAGTATTTATTTATCCTTTATTTATTTCATAACGGTTTATATGTTAGTTTTTAGGTTTTTTATATTTTTTTAGTCATTACAAGAACACGAAATATTGAATTGTTTAACTTATCGAGTTTTTATTAATTATTTTGATATAAAGTGTTATTAATCATTTATTTCTTTCGTAATGGTTTATATGTTAATTTGTTATATTTTATGACAAAAACCGGCAGGGTATCAGTTGTACTGACAACTATTTATATTTTTATTTATCAGCCAAAGAACATTAAATATTTAATTTATTTAACTCATCGTGCTCTAATTGATTAGTATGTGATAATACCTTTACTATAAGATTATTGCTCCCTACGTTCCAGTTTATGTGAACCTATTTTTTTTTGGTCCGTTCTAAAAAGAATGACTCCTTTTTAAATTTGAAAATAATTTAGCTTAAACTTCTAATTCTACCCTTAATGAGAAGCTTTTATAACCACACAAATAATCTGGACCCCTTTCTGACTTGTTTTGGACCACAAATTCCAGAATACTTTATTTTTTCTTAAACTCCGTACCAAGTCAAACATGTTCACATAAATTGGAACTGAGAGAGTAATTGATTAGTATATGATCCGTAATTGATTACACTAAAGGACTATGTTAATGACTGGCACATAATTATTGTTCTACAAATATACAATATTCAACAAATTAAATATCCAACAATTAGACAATATTCAACAAATTCAATGCATAAAATAAATCCTAGCACAATTTCATAACTATAAAAAAAAGGGACAAATACAATGAATTATCAAAAAACATCGCATATTATCACAAGTTATACAGAATGACATAAATTCGGATTTAAAACAATGGCATAAATTTGTTTTTTTAAAAATAAATTAACTAAACACGCACCAAATCATGGCATAAATTACTACAAACAAATTACACAAAAATATAAACAATTTATACGAAAAGAGTTTATCGAAATACCTTTTTTTTGAAGTTTTTGAACGGTGAATATATGCTGTTTTTTCTACCAAATCGAACACAAATTGAGTTTTGCACCACGAGCTAACCTTGAATCTTGCATTTTTTCTGTAATATAATAGCGACACGTGATTTTTGGGGGTGAAGGTGGGCTCCAATGGAAGTTTAGAAAATAAAGAGGGGAGGGGGGACCGAGTATTCTGTCGGGGAAGAAGAAGGGAGTTTATTTTATATATGTATAGCGCATGTATTAGATGCGCCTATACCTGACCGACTTTTGAGGTTCAGATATTGCGCATGTGATATATGCGCTATACTACAGATTTCAAAATATGAATATAACGCATACATTACATGCGCTATACCTTAACGGGGTAACTTGTCGTTAAGATATACATAGTATTGTCCTCATCACTTTTTCTCACCTATTTTTGTCTCTTGAGGCAAAAATTGCAACCTGTTGGTTCTAGACTCGATTGGGAGTACGAAGGGGGTTTTCCGGGGGGGAGGGGGGAGGAATTGGGGTGTGTGCGTGGAGTTAGTGGTGGAGGGAGAAGTGTGAGATGGATATAGAAGGGTAATTGTGGATAATGTGAAAGCTATTGTAGTAGAGTGAAAGAGGATGAGAGGAGATGATAGGTGAAAAGAGTGAAATAGCAAATAAGAAAATAGGATTCTTAAGGGGTTTTTGGGGGGTGGGGTGGGGTAATTAGGGATAAGAGGCAGGTGAGTTTAATTAGTGACTGCATCAAAATAGGCTAAAAATATTAATTATATATAATTAACACAAAATCAAGTCCTTCGGTCCAACTTGATAATGAAGGACAACTTTGAGACCAAGTTTTAACGGAGGCAAAATTTAACCATTTCGCATAATTCATTGGCACTTTTTATCCTTTGTCCTTCTTTAATGGATTAGGCCTGGAAGAAGCAGTCATCCTTTTTGTTAGAAGAAGATTTCTTTTGAGTAGGGTGAATGGGTTTTAGTTTTGAATTAGTATAATCTCTAGTTAGATTTGAGGTGCAGTTCGTGTCGGATGCAGGCCATTGCGCAATGGGGGTCAAAGATTAATGGCTAGCAAGCAGCGAAAGTAGAAAGAGCCAAGAGATGTTACATATGTTGGTAGTTAATTAGGTTAACTTGTTGTAGTTGAGCATTTTAGTATTTGGATTTATGAATGCGAAGCATACCATACTTTGATGGTGAAATTTGAGCATGCAGATCTAGGAACATTGTTTCTCATCACTTTCCTTTTCCGTCTTTTGGGTGAGAAAAAAATGTTGTTTATTTGTTGTTACAACAGTATAATCATGAATTGCCAAGCGTGTGTTTGATTCTAAAATCTTGGTTGGAAGTATGTTATCCATTCATCTTTTAAAATATATTTCGTATTCTTTAATGGATTAGTCCTATAAGTAGTCAGCCTATTTTTTTCCCCACAAAAGTCAGTTTAAGTCGGATGAAGGGGTTTTGGTTTTGAATTGATCTGGTCTCTAGTATAATCTAACCGAGGGTGCAGTTCAGTGTCAGACCTAGGACTTTTCGAAGGGGGTCAACGATCATTGGCGAGCAAACAACAAATGTATAAAAAGCCAAGAGATGTTATTTGTTGGTAGTAAATTAGTTAACTTATTGTAGTTGAACATTTAGTGTTTGCATTTATGAATGGGAGGCATACCATGCTTTAATGGTGAAATGGGAGCATGCAAATCTAGGAACAGTGTGTGTCACCGCTTTCCTTTTTCGTGTTTTGGGTGGAAAAAAAGACCTATATTTGTTGTTACGGTACTATAATCATGAGTAGCCAAGCTTGTATTTGATTCTAAAATATTGGTTGGAAGTAATATTATCCATTCATCTTTTGAAATATATTTCTTTTTTTTGTGTGATGTTTTAGTCCTAGAAGCAGCAGTCATCCTTTTTGTTTAAAGAAGAGTTCTTTTGATTAGAATGAATGGATTTTGGTCTTGAATTAAATGAAAAGCAAACAACAAAAGTGGAGAGAGAGCCTATAGATGTTACATTTGAGTGGAGTGATTTACAATTTAAGATCTAATCTAATTAGTTAAATACGCACAAATCTACACATGATTACCTTAAAGTACTCAGACTTGTCATAACTTGCCAGGTTTATTAAGCCTCAACTTGTCTCATTCAGATTCCGTTCATCTCTCTCTCTCCCCCCCTCCCCATCCCCCATTTATTTTTAACACGTCTCGCCAAGAGTACTGATTAATATATATGGTAATTCATTCATCATCTGAATTACTCATAAGTTAAATTTTTATCTTTACACAATTTTAATTTTCATGTCGTAGCCATACAGTGAGCACAAAGGAACTACACTCTTCCGCCTTTTACTAAACAATTTACTTTTCATGTTTTGCTTTCATAGTTTTAACATGCATGTGCAGTGAGTTATTGTTCTTATATTGGGAACAAGCTAAGTTCGACCCTGAGCCAGGAAGATGTAGAAGAAGTGATGGAAAGAAATGGAGGTGCTCCAAAGATGCCATTATATTCTGTTGCTAATTCAGATGGACTTACTTATGGAAGCACTGCAGATGGAGCCTGTCTCTTATGGGATAAATAACAAGGAGTATAGGTACATTCATTTTGACCTCTATGGTTCCTGTTCTCCTTTGATGTATTTTTCTTTCGTACTGTTGTGCACTTTAATTATTTGGTGCCGGAGAAGATTTCTCAACTGTTGGCATGTCAGTACTTTTGTTACTTTCATCTTAATATATTCTCAGGCCAGCTTCATCAAATTTTGGTGTTTGGTTGTATATCTCAGGACGTCTTCTGCTCCTATTTTTCTGTTGTTTTCTACTGCTGATGAAAGATAGAGTTGCTGGCTCAAATCTTTCACATTTGAAAGGATGCTAAATAGGACATGGGTGACTGTCAATAGTTCTTTGTTTCCCAGTTACTTCAAACTTAAAACTGTCAAGTAGCGGACATATTCTTATCTCTTATACACAGTTACCGTCTTCCCTTATCTTACGTATGAAAATGGAAATACTAGGGATTATCACGAGTAATCAAGGACTATGTTACGCGGACTCTCTAAAATATCGTATTTGTATGGGTTAAAATTGGACCGAGGAAATTCGGAACGTGGAGATGATTATTATGAGTGATTTACAAACCAAAGGGTTTAGTTTGGCCGAGGTCGGCCAGTGATCAACAGAACGAACCGCCGAGTGGTCCATCACGGCCGAGGACGAGCAACATAGATAGAAGTAACGGCTAGTTTTGTATTGGGATCCTCAAAGGGAATATTCTGTTGAATATTCTCTTTGTTTGTACTTTTTAGGGTTCTTTGGGAATATCCCCTATAAATAGTATAAGAGATAAGGCAAAAGGCATGTAATATTTTATTTGATAAGAACACTTTTGAAAAGTAAGCTCTCTAGATAAATACAAAGAACAACTTTCTGAAGAGATTCGACCTTTTTGGATTATCTATTGTCAATCCCATCAGATCCGAGAAAGTATCCAATATTTTCTTATACTCTTGTCATTCATCATTGTTAGAGGAATGAATCATTTACCTTATTCAATATTGGGTGAATCTTCTTCCTTATTTACATTTAGTGCCATTTATTGTTATTTAATACTTAGTGCCTTTTTGCATAATATTACATTCGATGTATTTATTGCTAGCGCATTAAATCTATCTCCACAGTGTTCACCCCCTTCATATCATTAATCTAAGATCTATAGATATTAACTTTAACTAGGATTAACCCCTTTAATAACCGATTAATTAGTTTAACCAAAGATTATCATTTTTGGTCAAACAATTTGGCGCCGTTTGTGGGGATTTCCTAGTCAAAGTCTTAGTTCCTTTCAGATCTAAAAGAAAACAATACAAAACCTTATCTTTCCTTGCGTGCATAGTTTAACATCGCAGGTAATGGAGAGGAAAGAATGAAGGCAGTAGCCAGTCTTATTACCAACCTCCTAAACACCATCAACGAGGTCGTTGGAACAGATGCTGAGGACACGACACCAAACGGCTCCCCTAGGTGGAGCGGCTCACCCCTCCCTCACGACAGCATCAAAACCTCACATGGTAAATGGGCCTCTACGTCCACAACGGAAGAGGCACCACTAGGGGGAAAAAAGCTGCTAGAGGCGTGGTTGACAAACACGCTAACCTGCATCCTAAAAAAACACTCCTAAAGGACTAACAAAGAAGATGCGAGAGTTTGCGTTGCACCAGTGACAGACGAGCAGCACGACCCTCCTCCTATACCAGGTATTACTTACAACGTTGATAATGTAGGTGACGACACCCTCACAACCATTTTGAGAAAAATAGAAGAAATGGAGAACGAGAACAAAATTCTCCGTGACCAAATGAAATAGCATCAAGAAAGGGTAGACAAAATACCAGGTGCCCCAAAACAGGGACGCCGGTCGGTTCATTGAGCAGCTTTACAGCAACGAGGTTGCACCACACGCCATATCCAAAACCTTCAAAATGCCGTCATATTTGAAAATATACGACGACACGACGGACCCTGAGGATCATGTGACACACTATGTCACCGCAGTAAAAGGCAACGACCTGACTAAAGAACAAGTGCCTTCCATATTGCTGAAAAAGTTTGGTGAAACCCTCACCGGGGGAGCACTAACTTGGTATTCGTAGCTACCTGCGCGCTCCATCGAGACGTTTGAGGAAATGGCTGACAAGTTTGTAACTGCCCATGCCAGGGATAAGAAAGCAGAGGCGAGCGTGGATGCCATATTTGCCATTAAACAGCCACCCGGTGAAGGACTAAGAGATTTCCTCGCCTGATTCAACCGTGTGAGGATGACCTTACCAAATGTATCAGAGGGAATGTCAGTAGCAGCTTTCCAGAATGGGTTAAACAGGAGCGGTACAATGACGACCAGAAAATTGCTAAGCCGACTCATGAAATATCTCCCAACCACTTGGGATGAGATACACAACGCTTACTGCGCCGAAGTACGAGCTGACGAGGACGACCTCAACGGGACAACTCGGCGGCTAACCTGAGTCCAAATGAATCCAGGAAAGACTGAAGAAATGACAACATAAAGGACCATGCAGGCCCGCGACCCAACTGTGAAAGACATCAACCATATGTCAGAGCCGCCATCATTCCACCTCCCTATCACGACGATGGCCCATCTAGGCCACAAACAGGGACTCACTGAAGTGAAAGAGGTATGCCTCCACTACTATCTGCTCGCAATTTCTGTGTTTCTCGCTCAGAAATAGTCTACGCCCTGGAGAAGCTCGACCCAAAAGTGAACTGGCCGCAAAAGATGAGGTCCGACCCAAACACCAGAAAGTCAAACGCCCTATGCGAATTCCATCAGGAACGGGGCCACAAAACTGAGGACTACATCGCTCTAAGGCAAGAGGTCGTGAACATGATTCACTAAGGACATCTGAAAGAAATTTTGAGCGATCGAGGAAGGGCAAACTTTGCTCGAGGACGCGAATAGCATCAGGGTCCACCAAAACCACCCTCCCCAGCTTGAACCATCCAAATGATCATAGGAGGAGGCGACGACGCGTCAATCAATAGCGTAAAATTCACGACCACCCATAAGTTGAAACGGTCAATCACTCATGAACTGTATGATGAACTCGAAGAGAGTATCATCTTCGATGAGTCGGATACCCACGATATGGTCTTTCCTCACTATGACGCCCTTGTTATTACTTTACGCATCTTAGATACTGATGTAAAACATATTATGGTCGATGATGGGAGCGACACATGCATTATCCACGTTCGAGTTCTCGCACAAATAAAGCTCGAGGATAGGATAGTGCCACGCTACATCACACTGATGGGTTTTAACAATGCAGTTGAGTGGATGTCTGGAGAAATCATGCTACCCGTCCTGGCCGGCGGTGTCACTTTGGAGACCACATTCCACATCATGGACCAGGATACGGCGTACAACGCCATCATAGGTCAGCCTTGGATACACGCCATGAAAGCCGTCCCCTCCAGCTTATATCAAGTCATCAAATTTCCCACCCCTTGGGGAGTATTCAGCATCCGAGAAGAGCAACGCACTGCTCGAGAATGCTATCGCATCACCCAAGACTACATATACACCCATCAATTGAAGGGAAAAGCCGAGGAGGCATAGCAATTAATAGGGTTGGGGTCGGGTGCTGACGCAGGGAAAGATGTCATCAGGGACCCCAAAATCATAGAGGCTACAGGATCAACCGTAGAGTATCTCGACCCCATACAACTTGACAAAGACGACCACAACAAAAAGGTCTATATTGGCCACAAGCTTCAAGAACCAGGTAAATTTCGCAAATTTTTAGCTGACAATGCAGACTTATTTGCTTTTTCCCATGCAGATATGCCGGGTATCCCAAAAGAGATAGAGACACACAAGTTGAACGTCAACCCATTTTACCCCCAAGTACGGCAAGTTAGGCAGAAATTCAATTCAGTAATAAACGACACGATCCGCGAGGAGGTTGAAAAATTGCTGGAAAATGGCTCTATCAGAGAATCGAAGTACCCCCAATGGTTCGCCAATGTGGTCATGGTAAAAAAGAAGAATGGAAAATGGCGGATATGCGTGGACTTCACGGATCTAAACAAAACGTGCCCGAAAGACTCATTCCCACTGCCCCATATTGACCAGCAAATTGATGCGATGGCCGGGCATGAGCTATTAAGCTTCTTAGACACCTATTCGAGCTACAACCAGATCCTCATGGAGGAGGAAGACCAAGAAAAGACCACTTTCATCACCCATCAGGGGACGTACTGTTACAAAGTGATGCCTTTCGGATTGAAAAACACAGGGGTGGCTTATTTAGAAGTTGGTGACAAAAATGTTCAAAAACCAGCTCGGCAAAACCATGAAAGTCTACATCGACGACATGTTGGTCAAATCAAAAAGGAAAGAGGATCACATCGACCACTTAAAAGAAGCCTTCGGCATACTCAGACGATATGGTATGAAATTGAACCCCGAAAAGTGCGCCTGCGACGTAACCTCGGGAAAGTTCCTCGGCTTCTTAGTATCACAACGAGGCATTGAGGTCAACCCCGACTAAATCAAAGCTATAGAAGGAATACTGGAGAACTTAACTAGTAAGAAGCATGTACAGAAGCTGACCGACCGTATAGCCGCCCTGTCGAGATTCATCTCACGGTCCTCTGACAGGTGCCACAAAATTTTTGCCGTACTCAAGAAAGATAATGGACTCCAATGGAATTCTGAGTGCATCGATGCCTTGAAAGAACTAAAGGCATACCTATCTTCACCCCACTGCTTGCTAAGGCGAAACCTGGAGAACGTCTACTCATTTACCTGGCTGTGTCCAATGTGGCGGTAAGTGTGGTCTTGGTCCGAAAAAATAAAGGTACGCAATATCCCATCTATTATATTAGCAATACCTTGGTTGACGTCGAGACGAGGTATCCACATCTCGAGAAGCTGGCCCTGGCTTTGGTCGTAGCTTCACAAAAGCTTAGACCCTATTTCCAATGCCACCCCATCTTGGTCGTCACGACCTTTCCTCTAAGGAGTATTCTGCATAAACCCGAGATGCCGGGAAGATTGGCCAAATGGGCCATCGAATTGAGCGAGCATGATATAACCTAGCCGCGAACGGCGATAAAGTCGCAAGTACTCGCCGATTTTGTCGCCGATTTCAGCGCAAAAATTATGCCTGAAGTCGAAAAAGAAGCCGCCCGTACTTCCCCCAAAATACACGACCTATGGGTTTTGTATACTGATGGCACCTCTAACGCGTCAGGATTCGGACTGGGACTCATGCTCGAGGTCCCAACAGGCGAAGTAATTCGCCAGTCCATAAGATGTCCTGATATGACTAACAATGAGGCCGAGTATGAGGTCGTGATTGCAGGACTAAAGTTAGCTCTCAAGTACATAGAGAAGTGAGTTATCCTACGCTGTGACTCCTAGCTCATCGTCAATCAAGTCGCAGGGACTTTCCAAATCAAAGAACAAAGATTACAAAAATATCAGGCTGAGATCTGCAAACTGTTCCCCGAGTTCGATGAGTGTCGGCTCGACCAAATCCCCTGAGCGCAAAATATTGAAGTAGATGGCCTCATTAAGCTAGCAGCAGCCAATAAAAGTATAACCGGCGAAGGGAACGTGGTCACTCTCCTCCACTCGTCGATTGATCAAATCGAGGTACGAACTATAAACCCAACTTAGGACTGGCGCAACCGTATTATCATATATTTGCAGGACGACGTGCTTCTGGATGATAAAAAAGAAGCCAAAAAGCTTCGAATGCATGCGGCCAGGTACAACGTCATAAACAACGACCTGTACAAAAGAACATATGGCGGCCCCCTGGCGAAATGCTTAGGCCCAAACCAGACACGACGCGTCCTAGAAAAAGTCCACGAAGGTCACTGCGGGGCTCATACTGGCAATCGGGCTCTAGTCAGATGCCTCATACGAGCAGGCTACTACTGGCCCACAATGAAAAAAAAGGCCGCCGACTTCGTAAAAAAGTGCGAACAGTGCCAAAGATACGCCCCCATGATCCACCAAGCGGGCGAGCAGCTCCACTCAGTCACATCGCCTTGGCCTTTCATCAAATGAGGAATGGACATCGTCGGACCCCTCCCAGCAGAACGAGGTAATATATGATTTTTTTTAGTTTTAACTGACTATTTTTTCAAGTGGGTGGAAGCAGGTACATTCGCCCAAATACACGAGCAAGAAGTGATCGACTTCATATGGAGGAATATCGTGTGCCGTTTCGGCCTCCCCAAAGAAATCTGTTGTGACAACGGGCCTCAATTCACTGGAAAAATGATAGCCGAGTTCTTCGAGAAACGGCATATCAAAAGAATATTATCCACGCCATATCATCCCACGGGCAACGGGCAAGCAGAATCCTACAACAAGTCAATATTGAATATCATGAAGAAAAAGCTCGAGAACGCCAAGGGACTGTGGCATGTATTGCTGCCAGAAGTGCTATGGGCACACCGCACAATGCCAAAAATAAGCACAGGAGAAACACCTTACTCACTAGTTTATGGGACTGATACAGTAATACCGGTCGAGGTCGGAGAACCAAGTCTAAGGTAATCACACGAGAGCGGGCCGAGAAACTACGAAAGCAGGATGCAAGACCTCGATGAGGCCTAAGAACGAAGAGACATGGCTTACATAAGGATGGTCGCCTAGAAACAATAGGCAGAGCGATACTACAAAAAAAAAGCCAAGGTCATACCGCTCAAAGTCGGGGACTAAGTACTCAAAGCCAAAACACAGGCAAACAAGGATCCACGAAAAGGAAAGCTAGGAACTAATTGGGATGACCACTACAAAATTATGGCGGCAGCAAGCAAAGGGTCGTTCCAATTGGAAACGATGAAAGGAAAACTACTACCAAACAACTGGAACATCGCCCACCTCAAGTACTTCAACTTCTAAGGAAAGATGTTCTCCGAGTCGTACATTTTTTCCCTCACCTGAGTTTTGTCCCAATCGAGCTTTCTCGGGGAGGTTTTTAACGAGGCGACGAGGAGGACATTTCGAAGTTAAGCACGAGCAGGTGAAAACAAAAGTGAGCCAGTTCATTGCTAGACCCCTCGAATACTTCTCCAGGTCGACTAATGAAGGGACTAGATAGACTAGGATTGGAATATCAACCCAAAAAATATGTAAACTTCTCCAATATACATATGTAAACAAAGCATACAATTACATGATGTTCGCCAATATCTCCACCAAGTTTAACACTGCACGAATTGAGATACTCACATTCGACCTCGTTCAAATTAATTAAGAGTAACATTTGACCCTGCTCGAATCAACTCACATTCGACCTCGTTCGAACTAATTAAGAGTAACATTCGACCCTGCCCGAATCAACTCACATTCGACCTCGTTCGAATCAATTAAGAGTAATATTTGACCCCGCTTGAATCAACTCACATTCGACCTCGTTCGAATCAATTAAGAGTAACATTCGACCCCTCTCGAATCAACTCACATTCGACCTCGTTCGAATTAATTAAGAGTAACATTCGACCCCGCTCGAATCAACTCACATTCGACCTCGTTCGGGTTAATTAAGAGTAACATTCGACCCCACTCGAATCAAATCTTATTCAACCTCGTTCGAATAAATTAAGAGTAAGATTTGACCCCGGTCGAATCAACTCACATTCGACCTCGTTCGAACTAATCAAGAGTAATATTCGACCTCACTCGAATTTAACTTGCATTTGACCTAGCTCGGATTTGATTCATAGTAAATCTCATTCGAGTTAATTATAGCGACATTTGATTCCGATCGAATTAGTCAAAGACACACTCGACCACGTTCGAGCTAACGCCTACCAACGCGGTTCTCTTAATCAAGGCAATCAATTGAGGAAAATATTCAAGGAAGAATATAGAAGACTCGGAAACATACAGCAAAAATTGTATTCCAAATCAAAAAGGTATCTTACAAGGGCCGAACAATCTCCCACAAAAGTAAAAACAAAGATTACAAAAAACATTACTCAGCGGCATCGTCCCCGCCATCATCCTCGCCGGTAGAGTACTCATCATCATACCAAGCACCTTGCTCTATCCCGTTCAGCTCATCTTCACCATCGTTCGCTCGTGGCGTGGCGGGATTGTAACCACATGCGACTCGAGCTGTGCGCGCCTTGGCACAAGCACCCTTGAACTCAACCTCAGTAACTCTCCATGCCGCTATTAAGTCCCTGAATATGTCTAGCTGGGCCTCAGTGTGGATCTACTTATCGTATGAATCCAGCGCAACATCGAGATAAGCAAAAGTATGGGAAGAAGAAGGTTGAGCCAATAGATGCGCCCTTTCGACCTCAAGAGCGGCGACCTGATCATTCAAGTTCGAAACCTCTCCCTCAAGCTCGCCAATTCGCTCATCAAGACTCGCCTCCCTGAGCACGGCCGCCTACGTTTCACTAGCCCGTTCATACTGGAGAACGCGAATGACTTCCTCCAACGTCGCCACCCTTGTCAAAGCCGTCATCCTGGCTTCCTCGGCTTTCCCCAGCTCCGTCGTCTTCTCAATCAGCTCATCACTTAAGTCATTGGCCCTGGTCAAACTCTGCTCCAGTTCAGCCCGCAGGGATGCCACTTGAGCTTGGAGATCGGCATACTCAGCCTCGACCCACTTATTCACCTCAAGCTTGTCCTCCTTTACTCTAAGCGCTCCCTTGAGCTCGCTACATTTGCCGATGACCCTCACAAGTTCATCGTCCTACTGCTTTAGCACATCCCTAAGAGACTGGAAGTTACTATCCATGCCAAATCGGAGGCATATCTCACAATGCTTGGCACGGTACTCACGGTACTTCGACTCCATCCTCTTGAAAATAGCCCTCCCCCTCTTTTCTCGGCGGGCGCACTCAATCTCCAAAATAAGGGTCTGATGAACAGGGAAAAAGCAGAAGAAAGAAGTTAGTAAAAAAAACAACAAAGGGGAAAGAGAGAGAACGTAAGGAACGAGATCTTGAAAAACCAAAAACTTACCCTCAAAGCCATGTTGGATATGCCCAGCGACAGAGCGGCATCATCTAACGTCCGTAAAGTCCTGTACTCGGCGTTGGAGCAGAGGGGACCCAAAGAAGGAACCACGCTCTCAGTATTCACCAACAAGTCACGGTCGAGGGGAATGACTATGTTGTAAGTAGTCCCCTCCGTCCTCACTTCTACCCAAGTGAACCCCTCATTGAATATCCATACCTCTTCGGGGTCGATGTCGTAACCAAACTCATAACTGTCCATGGCTACACCTTTCCCTTTGTCCTCAGTAGATGAAGGAATGTCAGCCTGCCCTGACGGTGATGGATCACTCCTCGGAACGGCCTCTGCCGCCTCTGATCACCCCCTCCTTCGACGGTAACTTCGGGCAAATAAGTGATTTCTACATCCTCTGCAGGCGATAAAGTCTCCATGTTCTAGGCCACGTCGCCCTCATATGCAGCCGTGGCCAGTTCAGGAACGCCCCTCAATAACTCTTCGGACCGCGCTCTCCCGTCACCACTCTATACTCTCCGCCTTTTTAGCGGAACCAATTCCTCCTCATTCGGCGACGATTCATCTACCAAGTGTAGCACGAGCGAAGCCAGAGTCTCCACCTATGGGGCCGCTTCCCGCTGGCTAGGTCTACGCATAACCGAGGTTTGAGAGGGAGCAGCAGTTTGTACGGACTTGCCTGCTATCGCAGCAAGCAATGACCCAGTAGAGGCACCCGACTAACGGAAAGCGGGGTAGGAGCCTTCACTTTCTTTGAAGTACTCCAACCTGACAACAAGAATAAAAGTTCAACTAACCTCGCTACAAAGGAGAAGAGAGAAATAGAGAAGACGACATAAAAATCGAAGCAACAGAAGGTCAAAATGAATGACTTACCGGGCGCAAAGGGTTTACATCCAAATTTCTTGCGGAACACCGACCATTCACGGATCCCCACCGTGTGGGGAAAAATCTGACTCACCCAGTCACTGATGCCGGCGACCAACGTAGGAGGCTCCCTCTCGGCTGCACGAAAAGAGAAGAAGAATGATTAAGTCGACATCGAGATTGTCAAAACAAACAATTCAGTTTGCAGAATTACTTACGGGTGAAGTTCCACATTTCAGGGAATCCGCTGGGGTTCGCCACCACATTCTCGGTCTTCATATAAAAGAAGTTAAACCAAAACTGACGGTTTGTCTTATCATCCATCTTCACCACCAACCCCTTGGTCCCTCGGTGGCGGAGGTGTAGCATCATGTCCCTATGAAAGCTTGGCGTGAAGAGATGCAACAAATGACGGATGAAAATCCCGTGGTTAGCCAACTTGCGTACTTTATCAGCATTGGGAAAAGCTTGAAATATAGGGAAAGAGCTGGGCCGGGCAAACACTGTAGTAGGGGCAGAATTCCTCGGCCAACAGTGGAAGAGGAAGAGAATAACCCACTTGGAATGGGTATGCGTAGAATGCGCAGTACCCAGGACGATGAATATGGATTATGTCGCGACGAACAGGGATCAGGTCGATGTGGGCATGGATGTTGTACTTTGCCCTGAACTTAGCAAGGCCAGCTGCATCCATTTCAGACTCTACAGGTTCAGTCTCCTCCGCAACTACTTCGAGAAGTCCGACCTGACTTTATCATTATGAGGAATGATTTCCTCTAGGATGGGGAAGCTATCATCCTCAGCAGCGACAACAACATCATCATCATGAGGTCCTCACTGATAGTGGGGTTGGTTTAGGGGCCTCACCAGAAGCATGAGATACGTTAACCATTTTCGGTTGACTGTAAATATTGAAGACACAAACTCGAAAGAGGCAGAAAAGGAAAAGATCACTCGAACCAGAAAGTGCGAGAATTGAGGTAACTAGGGCAAGAACACATGAAGAAGAAGAAGAGAGAAAATGGTGCAGGATTCAAAAGTTGGAGAATATAAAAGTTTTCTCAAAGGGTTCCCTACCCATATTTATAGAAAACACATCCACTCAGATCGAGAAAATCAACCGTCAAATGCACAGATACCGAAACGATAGGGGCACGGGAAGCGATGCAACGTATCAGGAAGATGCGTAATAATGACACGTGAGGATGTGACATCATTCTGAACTAACGTCACAATTAAGTGTGGTTCTCAAAATGCCACGTCACCATCTCGGTTGCGATCCCCGCTACTCGACCTCCCCATACAAATTTCTCAACTATGACTAACGAAGTCCGCTCACTGAGGCCGACCAAAAGACAACCTCGATAAGTGGAGGGACTAAATATATGGGTTAAAATTGGACCTAGGAAATTCGGAACGTGGAGATGATTATTATGAGTGATTTTCAAAACAAAGAGTTTAGTTTGGCCGAGGTTGACCAGTGATCAACAGAACGAACCGCCGAGTGATCCATCACGGCCGAGAACGAGCAACATAGATAGAAGTAACGACTAGTTTTGTATTGGGATCCTCAGAGGGAATATTCTGTTGAATATTCTCTCTGTTTGTACTTTTTAGGGTTCTTTGGGAATATCCCCTATAAATAGTATAAGAGATAAGGCAAAAGGCATGTAATATTTTATTTGATAAGAACTCTTTCGAAAAGTAAGCTCTCTAGATAAATACAATGAACAACTTTCTGAAGAGATTCGACCTTTTTGGATTATCTATGGTCAATCCCACCAGATCCGAGAAAGTATCCAATATTCTCTTATACTCTTGTCAGTCATCATTGTTAGAGGAATGAATCATTCACCTCATTCAATATTGGGTGAATCTTCTTCCTTATTTACATTTAGTATCATTTATTGTTATTTAATACTTGGTGCCTTTTTGCATAATATTACATTCGATGTATTTATTGCTGGCGCATTAAATCCATCTCCACACTGTTCACCCCTTCATATCATTAATCTAAGATCTATAGTTATTAACTTTAACTAGAATTAACCCCTTTAATAATGGTTTAATTAGTTTAACCAAAGATTATCATTTTTTGGTCAAACAGTATCCTTCCAAAATACACAACTTTTGAGGATCCTATATTCACCTGGCGATATTTTTGTAGAGTCCGAGTAACGTAGCATAAGAGGACTTTCACTGATCATGAAACTATCCCATCATCTGCTTAATCAATTTTAGCTCATAAACTATGGCACAATTAGAATCCTTTTATATTTGCTAGGCTCTTACAAGGAGGACAAGATATGCAAGAGGGCAAAGGATGAGAATGTTCCCCTACTTACAATGCATCCCCTACTTAATACAAGCATGAAATTGTCCGTTGTCAGTATTTTTCTAATTTAAGACAGAAATTGGTTGTCAAGTCTCATAAATTTGAGGAAACTATATCTTGTTCTTTTCAGGCCCGTTCTTAAGACAATGTTTGCTTTTCATATTTAGTGGTAGGAGGTTAGGTACCATTCGAAGTTCCACATGTATTTTCTTATTACTGCTCCAGTGAATATGTCTGATATGGTGTAATGTTGGTCTTTCCTTTGGAGTAAATGGCATGAAATCCAGTTTCATGACTACATAGGTATCTCCATGGAATGGCTCCTGATGCTGATGATTCGCCAGAAGTTTCCACGGGTTTGAGAAGTCTCGGGATGGGATTTAATGCAGACAACATGTGGCGTCTAATGCCATCACAAGTTTCGTCAAAGCCCACAGTGAATCCGAAAAGTGACTCCCAGCTGCTGGGTAACTCACCGCATCCATTAGAGCTTGTGATTGATGCGACAATTTCAAAACAACAACCCCAACTTTGCTTCTTTGGCAATGACATAGGTTCACATGGTAATTATACTAATGAAAAAGCCTTTAATGCTATTGAATATCCCTTCCCTTTTCAAATATTTCCACGAATACGCTTTTTTTGATATCGAATATAGTAAAGCAGGTGAAATTTTAGCATCTTTAGCTACCTCCTTTTTCCTATTATAGTTGCAAGTAAGTGCTCTTCAGCAAGCTTATCATAACTTTTGCGCTTTTGTCGCGTGCAGATGCATGAGGAAGCTGTTGCTGCACTGTCACGATCTAAAATCTAACTAGTCGTGATAGCACCTAACCCAACCCGCTAAGTAAGCCAACTAATAACTATCCAATTCCAATGAAATCAGTGAAACAATTAAATAGAGAAGTTAACTGAATCTTATGCATTCCCCAAGAACTTGTAGTACAAATCATGAGTTTCTAATAATAGAGTTTACAAAGCTGAAATGAAGTAAATACATCATCTGTTTGAAAAGTACATAAACAGAGTTTTATAGATCTAAGGCTACCATGAACAAGAGGCAACTACAACCGGAACACAGGTACATCTTCAATTCCAACTCTCGTCGATCACAGCAACGACAACTTTCACCATCTGCACGCAAGGTGCAGAAGTGTAGTATGAGTACAACCGACTATATGTATTCAATAAATAATAGACCTAACCTTAGGTTGAAAGTAGTGACGAGCTGGAATATAGGTCGGGTCCAACACTAATAACCAACAGCAAATCATAACAATGCAGGGCAAGTAATAAGGAAGTAACTCAGAATTTAAAATGCTCAGCTTATTCATCATTCCCGAAAATAGTTCCGTCTTTCCAATATATCAGCGAACCCAAATCCTTTACCGAAATCGTCGAAAAAGTACGAGTAAGTTTGAAAACTGTAATTTTTCCAAATATCCTTTCCACAATAAATAAGATGTTTCATTTTCTTTCCAGATAGCAAGTGTGAAATATCTCTCTATGCCCACATATCAATATGTGTGAAAAGTCATGAATGACGTGATACCGTACAGCATGAGAAAAATGCATCTTTATACATGTATGTCATGTGTGCATGTAAATGCCATGCATCGCAGAGATGAACTCATGTACTCATACTCTCAGTGTACTCAATCTCACTGTCTCATACTTGCCACTCATCATGCTCAATCACTTAGTACTGTATATGGTCAATCCGGCCCAGGGAAGATCCATCCCGGAATATATACATCAACTGACCAATAGTCACTCAGTACTGAGTAGGGCAAATCCAGCCCGTGGGGAAGATCCATCCCCAGGTGTATAAATACTTCGGACAATATCCATGTCCATGGAAGATCCATCCCTCAATATAATCAACCGCGCTCACTATGGTTGTGTACAGACTCCCGAGGGGCTCCTACAGTCCAAGCACTATCATAATCATCAATATAACCGCTGTGGCGTGCAACCCGATCCAATAACTGTCACTCATAATCAGGCTCTCGGCCTCACTCAGTCATCAATCTCTCCAGTCACACTCACGGGATAACAATGTCATGAAACTAGCCCGATAACAATGATATGATATCAATAAATAACAACTGAGGTTGAGTACGAAATATCATTGAGATCAGTGAAATGACAGCAAGAAACGACCACTATGGGTCCCAACTGTATCGGCATAAAGCCTAAACATGATATCTAGTATGATTGACAGCTTAATTAATTTATCACATGGTGAAAACAAGGATATCAACAAAATAGGACCACTATACAGTGCCAATTCACATAGTGTACACCCACACGCCCATCACCTAGCATGTGGGTCACCTCAATACCAATCACATAACACGTATTTCAGGGTTTCATACCCTCAGTACTAAGTTTAGAAGTATTACTTACCTTGAACAAGCCAATTCCAATACCGAACAAGCCAAATGATGCTCCAAATATGCCATCTCGCACGTACCGACCTTCGAACGGATCAAAACTAGCCAAAAGAAACTCAAATACATCAAATAAAGCCCAAGGAAATAATTCCAAAGGATAAAGATCGAATCCTTAATCAAAACCCAAAACCGGCCAAAAGTCACACTCGGGCCCACACCTCGAAACCCAACAAAACTCACAAAATCCGATAACCCATTTAATTACGAGTTCAACCATACTAGTTTCATTCAAATCTGACTCCAATTCGATGTTCAAAACTCAAAAATTCACATTATGAAACTTTAGGCCAAACCCCCCAATTTCCTCTTTAAATTCATCATCCAATTGCTAAAAATGAAGATGGATTCATGAAATATAACCAAAACCGAGTAGAGAACAATTACCCCAATTCATATGGTGAAATTTGCTTCAAGAATCACCTCAATCCGAGTTTCATAGCTCCAAAAATGTAAAAATGGTCGAAACCCTCGAAATAGAGTACTTTATACTTCTGCCCAGGCATCCTCTTACGCGAACGCGGTAGAAGCCTCGCGTTTGCGAAGCACAAACCCATACTGCCTCACTTTGCACTACGCGTTCACAGAAAAACCCTCGCAATCGCGGACAACTCACTACGAAAGCGATGAAGAATCCATATAGACTGACCAACCCCCGCTCAACACTACGCGAACATAAAGCCATGGACGTGGACGCAAAGACTAAAATATTCAACCTTGTGCGAACACGACCTCAGAAGCGCGTATGTGAAGAATAAATAGCTCCACTCACCAAATACCTTTCGTGATCGCGGCCAAGCCTTCGCGATCGCGAAGAACGCCAGAAAAAACAGAAAACTAGCAATGCAAAAACCATTTGAAATGATCCTAACTACGTCCGAAACTCACCCGAGTCCCTCGAGACCCCGTCCAAATATTTCAACAAGTCCCATAACATAATACGTACCTACTCGAGGCCTCAAATCACACATAACAACATCAAAATGACAATTCGCACCTCAAATCAAAATCTATGAACTTTGAACTTTCAATTTCCAAAACTCACGCCGAAACATATCAAATCAACCCGGAATGAACCCAAATTTTGCACACCAGTCCAGAATAACATACCGAAGCAATTCTAATTCCCGGAACCACAATTTGAATTCGATATCCTCAAAGTCAACTTCCGGTCAAACTTATGAACTTTTCAAACATTCAAATTTTCAATTTTTGCCAATTTGTGCCGAAACCTTCTAGAAACATCCAAATGCAATTCCGGGCATACGCCTAAGTCCAAATCACCATCCGGACCTATCAGAACCATCAAAACTCCATTTCAGGGTCAAATTCACAAAAAATCAAACTTGGTCAACTCTTCCAATTTAAAGCTTTCTAGTTGAGAATCATTCTTCCAAATCAATTTCAATTAACCTGAAAACCAAAACTGACAATTCACACAAGTCACAAAATACTACACAGAGCTAATCATGCTCATAGACTATCGAGAAAAGTATAAATACTCAAAACGACCGGTCGGGTCGTTACATCCTCCCCACTTAAGCATACATTCGTCCTCGAACGTGCCTAGAGTTGTTCCCAAAGCCATCAAACTATCGTGTAACCTTAGCATGACCATACCCGGGGGTGATCCCAGGTCACCCTAATCCATATAGGTTTGATAACATAACATAACCAGAATTTCTTAATTCAACCTAACAATAAACCTTATAACCAAATTTCCAACATCCGAAATTTCCTACAAGACCCGAACCTTGCAATCTACATGCTGTATAAGTATGAACAAGTTGTGACCATAATCCAAGATGTAATCACATGATATACCGCATAACTCAAATACTCATAGCAATAATTTTTAATCATAGTAGCTGCTCAAAACCATCCAATATCGTAATCAACCTCATGTCAAACAAAACCTTATTCTAAAACCTTCGTACACTGTCGATGATGAAAGAAACATGCAGAACTCATAACCATTCATCAGATCATCCAGTCATGAAACTCCCTCTCCTTCGACAAGAACTATAGCCAATTCTAAACCGACTTTCGATATTATCCTTCCAAATATGCTGTAACCAAATCCGATAGTATCCATTCTAGGTCCAATGACCTCATCTCATCCAACATGACCCCTCTAGTGACATGCTACATCAATACAATCTAAAGCCACAACCCGTGTGATCTGTGCACTAATAAGAACGTTCTAATGCACTCAATCCTGGAAAATGACTCAAACGAGAGAACTGTCCCGCAAGATTAACAAGTATCGCCACAACGAAACGCTGAAAAAAAATCCATCACACACCGTAGAACCATAACACACTAATCTAACACAAATGATCATATCCTAATATAACTTCGCTGTAATGCGTGACCCCATCCAAACAACGGTCCATATTATATACCTCAAGCCACCCTGCTCAAAATCAATAACCACGCGCAATGTGACATCAAGTACTCAAAGTGCATTACCATAACCATGGAGAAGCAAATGACACAATGCCACACCAAACCCAAAAGAACATAACCAATACGCCATCAATCATGCAATACCCAGTTACTCATCTCGCTCAAATTCCGCTACAAGACCACAATAAAACTGCACCATGTGTGCATATAACCAACGAATCACAACTCCTCGTAGCATAGAGGAGTAACACATATATCATATCAGAACACGAATAAGCTCAACAATGACCGAATGTCACATCCCTCAATAGCAATATGGAGCCAACCGATCCGACTCGGTGTAGAATACACATCTTAATTGGGCCTACCAATGGACCCCCAAATCAACTCTGGTCACCCACAAATAGATAAATAACCCTCCGAAAGTCCACAATGACTGAATCATAACACTAACTATCATCTGGCTAGCTTCGGCCATAACTTAACAGTCCACAACCATGAAATAATCTGCTCCTAAAATCTCCCAGTCTCCAAATCCATAGAACACACGAATCACCATATCTGAACCTAACTGCACCGCCCGAATGTCTAAAATATCCCTCGTACACGATCAACCCACGAGGAATACTTATATAATTCTTCCGTGTCACATAGCAAAATTTGAATATCAGCAGTCGATCAACCAGGAGAGTGCCGCAATACCAACGAAGTATACATAAATCAAAACACAATGCCCCTTCTGAAATGTACACTCTTATCAAGCAATACCAAATAGTAATATCATTCACCTAGTCATCTGAAACCGTCTATGTTGCCTAAGAATTCAGGACCTTCCTTACAAAACCAAATCGTGACCTTGCACATGCAATATCAATCCTACATAATACCTCGTACCTATTATGCCATCATATGATAAGTACAAAAATCTCAAATTCAACCTTGAGTCCTAAGCAGAATACACCCCCGATCAGTCAGAAACCTTCCATTTGATCTCATCCAGGAGAAAATCATAATGCACAACATGTTCCACACACCGGTAGGAAATATACACCTTAAACCGTGGTAGTAACCATCGAGAACTCTTCGAAACCTATTTGCACATAATCAAGATATCAGAACTAAATCCCTCTAACTCAACCAAGCAACGCAAGTTGCCAAAACCCAAGAGCATTGCCACGAAGCACCTGTAGAAACCCACCACATCATAAGCACCCAAAGAACCGATTATATCCATTACTGTGCTGATCTAACCTACTATCAAGTTGTCCTAATTCTCTGATTTCTTCCCGAATTGCCTTCAAATTGATACTTCTCCTTGCTAGAACACTATGATCTTTAACCAAACGTGCCCCACGAATTCTAGCATAGAATCACACCGCCCTAAGGATCATAAGCCGTTGAATTCCCTCTTAAGCACCCCAAAAGTACCACAACTGAGATACCCACTCTGAAGGGACCTTTCGTGAATCTAAAGTCACTTCCTTCCCCTTTCTTGATACTGAAATGTAGAATCCATAAGGATATAAAAATACTGTGAGTCTCGACACCGTCCAATGTAAATCTCAGTTTCTAGCCATATACAAATTCTGAAAAATTCTCAATTGCTACATATAAATCTTTAACCCATTAGAACCCTCTCGAGAGCCTTCCACTCCGCTCAGACCTCAATTAAACCGACCAGACGGACCAAACGACCTGTCCCCCATTAGCACACCAACACCCAAGGAAGTAACCCACACTCCTAAGCAACCGAGCAAATTCCTACTCCATGCATACTACATCCTTCATGTTTAACCACTCATTTATTTTATGATTCCCATATACCCATAGAGTGTAATACAAACTGCATACAGAAATTCCTTTACTCAAGTCATCCTCGATCTCAACCTCTGCAAGTCATAACTAATTCACAAGTATGCCTCAGACTGAAACCGATACAACACATAACCAGGCAATCATCTCGTTGATAGTAGACTCTCCCCCACTTGGCTCAAAGATATAGATCAAAGCACATAATAACTCAAAATGCCCATACTCTATTACTGCCACAATACCGTAGTGAAATTCAGCTGAATCCTTCATAAGCTCACATACACAACCCACATAGTACCTCAAATCATCTGCAAATCTCGCATTCACCCTAGTAACAGCCAAGCCAACTCCCATAAGCGATCCAAACTCAAATTAGAACACATATAATTTATTGGAAAAAGGGAACTCTCTACAAAACAACATAGGGATCACATAACCTCAGGACACCCCGTAGGAGGTAACCCACCTGCTTAGTCTCAACCAGACATCTCTTCATATCCTTTCACAACCACAATTACTACGCAACCGCTTAATCTTCCTGAGTCTGATCTCAACAATAAGATACGAGAACCTAATTCGTTCCGGCATTAAGCAATATGAAAGATCCTTCAATACACCCATAACTAGGAACCATAAGTCACATCAAGACATAAACCAAACACCCAATAGTCCTTTCTACATCTCAAGTAAACTTTTCTCGTCACATTCGAACAATTTGAACACATCTCGCAGTCACATCATACTCACTACATGGTCATCCAATCACAAATTGCACTAATTGGGACACCACCGGACATATAAGTCCCAAAAGCATGTGCTCACACAATCTAAATCTCCGTGCTCAAGCTACAATCAAAACCCGGCCTCAAGTCCTCCGGATTGTCCCATCATCAGCACGCCAAAATCACATCTCGCACCTCAACCATGGAATCACAAGCCGTTGATGCACAACTGATACCGAGCGCTCATCTGTGCATACGAATGCGTGGAAGGAATTCATAGAGTTACGCTTCAAGCTGAATCAATGTCGCATGATAAGGAAAGAAAGATGGGAAGTATATCCTAAATGTCCTGTAGCCTCTCGAAGATAGGTATGTACGTCATCATACTGATCTGTAAGACTCCACTAGACACTTGCTCATGACTTGTAGAACCTATAAACCTAGGGCTCTGATACTAACTTGTCACGACCCAAAATCCAACTAGTCATGATGGCACCTAACCCAACCCGCTAGGTAAGCCAACTAACAACTATCAAATTCAAATAAAATCAATAAAACAATTAAATAGAGAAGTTAACTGAATCTTATACATTCCCCAAGAACGAGGTAGTACAAATCATGAGCTTCTAAGAATAGAGTTTACAAAGTTGAAATGAAGTAAATACATCATCTATTTGAAAAGTACATAAATAGAGTTTTATAGATCTAAGGCTACCATGAACAAGAGGCAGCTACAACCAGAACACATGTACATCTTCAATTCCATCTCCCGTCGATCACAACAACGACAATAGTCAGTATCTGAACGCAAGGTGCAGAAGTATAGTATGAGTACAACTGACCCCATGTACTCAATAAGTAACAAACCTAACCTTAGGTTGAAAGTAGTGACGAGCTGGAACATAAGTCGGGTCCAACATCAATAACCAACATCAGTTCATAACAATGCAAGGCAAGTAATAAGGAAGTAACTCGGAATTTAAAATGCCCAGCTTATTCATAATTCCAGAAAATAGTTCCGCCTTTCAAATATATCAGTGAAAACCCAAATCCTTTACCGAAATCGTCGAAAAATAGAAGATAGATTGAAAACAGTAATTTTTTTTTCAAATATCCTTTCCGCCATAAATAAGATGCTTCATTTTCTTTCCAGATAGCAAGTGTGAATTACCTCTCTAAGCCCACATATCAATATGTATGAGGAAAATGCATCTCTATGCATGTATGTCATGTGTGCATTGAAATGCCATATATTTCAGCGATGAACTCATGTATTCACACTCTCAGAGTACTCAATCTCACTGTCTCATACTTCCCACTCATCATGCTCAATCACTTAGTACAGTATATGGCCAATCCGGCCTAGGGAAAATCCATCCCGGAATATATACATCAACTGACCAACAGCCTCTTAGTACTGAGTAGGACAAATCCAGCCCGTGGGGAAGATCCATCCCTAGGTATGTAAATGCTTTGGACAAGATCCATGTCCAGGGAAGATCCATCACTCAATATAATCAATCGCGCTCACTGGGGGTGTGTACAGACTCCGGAGGGGATCCATCTTACTCATGACTTGTAGAACCTATGAACTTAGGGCTCTGATACCAACTTGTCACGAGCCAAAATCCAACTAGTCATGTTGGCACCTAACCCAAACCGTTAGGTAAGCCAACTAAAAACTATCCAATTCAAATGAAATCAATAAAATAATTAAATAGAGAAGTTAACTGATTATACATTCCCCAAGAACTGGTAGTACAATTCATGAGCTTCTAAGAATAGAGTTTACAAAGCTGAAATGAAGTAAATACACCATCTATTTGAAAAGTACATAAACAAAGTTTTATAGATCTAAGGCTACCATGAACAAGAGGCAGTTACAACCGGAATGCAGGTACACCTTCAATTTTTACTCTCGTCGATCACAGCAACGACAACAGTCAACATCTGCATGCAAGGTGCAGAAATGTAGTATGAGTACAACCGACCCCATGTACTCAATAAGTAATGGACCTAACCTTAGGTTGAAAGTAGTGACGAGATGGAATATAGGTTGGGTCCAACACCAATAACCAACAACAGTTCATAACAATGCAAGGCAAGTAATAAGGAAGTAACTCGGAATTTAAAATGCTCAGCTTATTCATAATTCTCGAAAATAGTTCTGCCTTTCAAATATATCAGTGAAAACCCAAATTCTTTACCGAAATCGTCATTAGTTAGAAGATAGTTTGAAAATTGTATTTCTTTTTTCAAATATCCTTTCCACAATAAATAAGATGTTTCATTTTCTTTCTAGATAGGAAGTGTGAAATACCTCTCTATGCCCACATATCAATATGTGTGAAAAGTCATGAACGACGTGATACCGTACAACACGAGGAAAATGCGTCTCTATGCTTGTATGTCATGTGTGCATGTAAATACCATGTATTTCAGAGATGAACTCATGTACTCACACTCTCAGAGTACTCAATCTCACTGTCTAATACTTGCCACTCATCATGCTTAATCACTCAGTACAGTATATGGCCAATCCGGCCCAGGGAAGATCCATCTCGGAATATATGCATCAACTGACCAACAGTCACTCAGTACTGAGTAGGGAAAATCCAGCCCGTGGGGAAGATCCATCCCCAGGTATATAAATACTTCGGACAAGATCCATGTCCAGGGAAGATCCATCCCTCAATATAATCAACCGCGCTCACTAGGGGTGTGTACAGACTCCGAAGGGGCTCCTACAGCCCAAGCGCAATCATAAAATCAGTATAACCACTGCGGCGTGCATCCCGATCCCATAACTATCACGCATAATCAGGCTCTCGGTCTCACTCAGTCATCAATCTCCCCAGTCTCACTCACGAGCTCACAATGTCATGAAACTATCCCGACAATAATGATATGATGTCTCAATAAATAACAACTGAGACTGAGATATGATATGAATGCGTGAATATGACTGAGTATTAAATATCAATGAAATCAGTGAAATGACAGCAAGAAACGACTATTATGGGTCCCCAACAGTATCGACATAAAGCCTAAAGATGATATCTAGCATGATTGACAGCTCAATTACTTTATCACATGGTGAAAATACGGATATCAACAAAATAGGGCCACTATACAGTGCCATGGAAACAATGGAGTCCCAATTCACATGGTGCATGCCCACATGCCATCACCTAGCATGTGCGTCACCTCAATACCAATCACATAACATGTATTTCGGGGTTTCATACCCTCAACACTAAGTTTAGAAGTGTTACTTACCTCGAACAAGCCAATTCCAATACCGAGCAAGCCAAGCGATGCTCCAAAAATGCCATCTCGCACGTACCGACCTTCGAACGGCTCAAAATTAGCCAAAGCAACTCAAATACATCAAATAAAGCCCAAGGAAACAATTCCAAAGGATAAAGATCGAATCCTTAATCAAAACCCAAAACCGGCCAAAATTCACACCCGGGCCCATGCCTTAGAACCCGACAAAACTCACAAAATCTGACAAGCCATTCAATTACGAGTTTAACCATACTAGTTTTGACTCAAATCCGACTCCAATTCGATGTTCAAAACTCAAAAATTCACATTATGAAACTTTATGCCAAAACCCCCAATTTCCTCTTTAAATTCATCAACCAATTGTTAAAAATAAAGATGGATTCATGAAATATAACCAAAACCGAGTAGAGAACACTAACCCCAATTCATATGGTGAAATTTACTTCAAGAATCACCTCAATCCGAGCTTCATAGTTCCAAAAATGTAAAAATGGCCAAAACCCTCGAAATACAGTACTTTATACTTCTGCTCAGGCATCCTCTTATGCGAACGCGGTAGAAGCCTCGCATTCGCGAAGCACAAACCCACACTACCTCACTTTGCACTACGCGTTCGCGGCAAAACCCTCGCGAACATGATGAAACACACTACCAGACTTCCGCGATCGTGGACAACTCACTGCAAACGCGATGAAGAATCCATATAGACTGGCCAACCCCCGCTCAACACTACGCGAACACATAGCCATGGACGCGGACGCAAAGACTAAAATCTTCAACCCTGTGCGAACACGAGCTCAGAAGCCCGGATGCGAAGAACAAAAAGCTCCACTAACCAAACACCTTTCACGATCGCGAAGAACGCCATAAGCAACAGGTAACAACAGAAAACCAGCAATGCAAAAACCATTTGAAATGATCTGAACTACGTCCGAAACTCACCCGAGCCCGTCGGGACCCCGTACAAATATACCAACAAGTCCCATTACATAATACGGACCTACTCGGGGGCCTCGAATAACACATAACAACATCAAAACGATGATTCGCACCTCAAATCAAAATCTATGAACTTTGAACTTTCAATTTCCAAAACTCGTGCCGAAACATATCAAATCTACCCGGAATGAACCTAAATTTTGCACACCAGTCCCAAATAACATAACGAAGCTATTCTAATTCCCGGAACCACAATCCAAATCCGATATCTTCAAAGTCAACTTTCGGTCAAACTTATGAACTTTCCAAACCTTCAAATTTTCAATTTTCGCGAATTTGTGTCGAAACCTTCTAGAAACATCCAAATGCAAATCCGGACATACGCCCGAGTCAAAAATTACCATACGGACCTATCGGAACCATCAAAACTCCGTTCCAGTGTCAAATTCACAAAAGGTCAAACTTGATAAACTCTTCCAATTTAATACTTTCTAGTTGAGAATCATTTTTCCAAATCAATTTGATTAACCTGAAAATTAGAACCGACGACTAAAACAAGTCACAATACACTACATGGAGCTAATCATGCTCGTAGACTATCGAGCAAAGTACAAATGCTCAAAATGATCGGTCAAGTCATTACATGCACTAACTCTGAGGAGTCTTAGGAGGAGCGTCTGCTGTTGTGCGGAGGAATGGTTACCATTGACCTCTGCTTGTTTGAGTTATACATGCACTTTTTATATTACTAGTACATTTAGTCCTTTCCTGTGTTTGCATTTGTGCTTCAAATTCAATACTCTTTTAGGCAAAACAAGAGGGCTTTTAAGTCAAGTGCTACACAAATATGCCATAAAAAATAATGTATTTATTCAAGTCAGTTGTTGGGTGAGATGTTCAGTTTGTGGGTTCTTGCTGTGAGAGATTGTCACGACCCAATTTCAGTTATAGGTCGTGATGGCGCCCAACACTACAGCTAGGCAAGCCAACAAATAAATTAAACATATATCAATTACTTTCAGAAAAATTTTCTAAGAAATTTTATTATTTTACTAGCAATGTTCAAGAAATTAGAAAAGATACCGATTTAACTTAAATTAGAGAAAAATAATACAATTCCAAGTGTATGAGCATCTAGTAGATTATACAAAACCTCAAATACTGTCTGAAATAAAAATAGACAGAATGAAAATACAAGGAGAGACACTGGTAGCTGCAGAACGGCTCAGAAAGGCAGCTCACCACTATGCCACTGGATAACGTGGGTGTAAGACGATAGGTCCCCCCACTAGTACTTGCCTCAGGTCCTGCACAAACAAATACAGCAAGTGTAGTATAAGTACGTAAACACGGTATACCCAATAAGTATCAAGCCTAATCTCGAAGTGGTAGAGATGAGATGGCCGACTTTGACACACACTATGGGTCAATAATAATAATGGAAATAAAACTAGAATATCTAAATCAGCATGATTCACAGAATTAACAATAATTTATTTAACCAGCAGATATAATTAAATTCCTTCAAATGCAACAATTCCCAATATATCAGTTAAATTCCTTCAATTTCAATAAATTTCCAATTTATCAATTAGTCTCATTTACAGGAATAACAATAATTTCTTAACAAGTAGGGATAATAATTCTTTAAATTTCAAAGATTTCCAATTTATCAACTAGCTTCACAAGATGCAATAAACTATCAAAGTATCATGTAATTATTATTATTAAGCACGATTTCTGCCGAGGTTGTATGGCCCGATCCAGAGTGTCGTGTACACTGCCGAGGGACGTGCGACACGATCCATAGATGCATCTATCCTGCCGAGGTGTTCGGCCCTCTCCACAAGAAATGAGGACATTTTCTTATGTACCTCCGGAAGGAGAGTATATTTATTATAAGATCAATTCGAGAGGATGAACAATTTTTTTTTAACAATAATTAATTTAAACAGAAAATCAAGTATATGAGATTTTCATCCTTTAATAATCTTATATAACAATTCATATCTTTATCTAACATTTCACAATATATTCATATATATCAATTAATAATAATTAAACAAAGAATACAATTTACACAAGTAATTCATGCTTTGAGTCATAAACTACCCGGACTTTAGCATTAATAGTAGCTACGTACGGACTCTCATCACCTCGTGCGTACGTAGACCCCACAATTAGCAACAATTATTACTTTAATTACCTATGGGGTAATTTCCCCCTTACAAGATTAGACAAGAGACTTACCTCAATCTGCTCCAATTTAATCCTCTAAAAGTCTTTTTCCATGATTATCCAACTCTAACTAGCTCGAATCTAGCCAAAAATAATTCGATACAATCACTAAAATTTATAGGAATCAATTCTATAAGAAAATACTACATTTTCCAATAAAAATCCGAAATTAATTAAAATATACCCCTGGGGGCCAAGTCTCGGAATCCGGCGAAAGTTACGAAATATGAATGCCCACTCAACCACGAGTCTACCCATACCAAAGTCACTAAATTTCGATAACAATTCGTCCCTCAAATCCTCAAATCTATCCAAGAGGGTTTTCAAACTTTTCCAACTCAATTCACCAATTAAATGATAAAAACAGTGATGAATTCAGGTAATTTAACAAATATTGAGTTAAGAACACTTATCCCGTTATTTTCTCTGAAAATCTCCCAAAAATCGTCCAAATCCGAGCTCCAAATCGTTAAAAATGAAAAATGGACTTAAACTCTTTGCCCAGTGATTTCTTCTATGCGATCGCAAACTTCCTCACGCGATCGCATAGCACAAATTCTTCTGCCCAGAAAATAACTCTACGCGATCGCATAAAGTCTCATGCGATCATGGTGCACAAGGTTCCAACTCTACGCGATCGCATAAGCTTCCTCTCCAGTTTCCCTTACGCGATCGCAAACAATGCCACGCGATCGCGATGCACATGTTGGCACAACCTACACGATCGCATAGAACAATATTTCCAGCTACCCAAATTAAGCCTACGCGATCGCAACCCCATTTAGGCAATTGCGTAGAACAAATTCACCTCTACCCAAATTACCCTACGCGATCGCAGACCAACTTACACGATCGCGTATAAGGAAATTAGAAGAAAAATACCAGCAGCTATCACCAGTCTCCCAAAGGCCAAAAGTGATCTGTTAGCCGTCCGAAACTCACCCAAGCCCCTCGGGACCTCAACCAATTATACCAACAAGTCCCAAAATATCATACGAACTTAGTCGAACCCTCAAATCACACCAAACAACACTAAAACCACGAATCATCCTCCAATTCAAGATTAATGAAACTTAAGATTTACAACTTCTACATTCAGTATCAGAACCTATCAAATCAAGTCCGATTGACCTCAAATTTTTCACACAGGTCATAAATGACATAACAGAGATATGAAAATTTTCGGAACTACATTCCGACCCCGATATCAAAAAGTCAACTCCCCGGTCAAACTTCCAAACTTTAATTCTTGTTTTAGCCATTCCAAGCCTACTTTAACTACGGACTTCCAAATAAAATTCCGAACACACTCCTAAGTTCAAAATGACCATACAGAGCTATTGAAATCGTCAAAATTCTATTCCGAGGTCATTTTCTCAAAATATTGACCGAAGTCAAACTTGGCCCTTTAAAGCCAAATTAAGGAACCAAGTGTTCCGATTTCAACCCAAACACTTCTAAATCCCGAACCAACCATCCCCGCAAGTCATAAATCATTAAAAGCACATACGAAAAGTTTTATTTAGGGGAATAGAGTTCTAAAAATTAAAATGACCGGTTGGGTCATTACAGAGATCAACCCAAAGCTAAAGCAAGGAATTGGAATTGCCCTAAAAAGCCTCCCCAGGCCCACGTCTTAGAATCGGGTAAAAGTCACAAAATATGAGCATTCATTCACTCACGAGTTCACTCATACCAAAATTACTCAAATCCGATACCAAAATCTCGATCAAAATCCCAAAATTCAGCCTAAGAACTTTTCTCAACTTTTCCCCAAATTTTCAACCCCAAATCCGGAATTAAATGGAGAAACCAACTATAGATTAAAGGAATACAACCAAAAACGAGTTAGGAATCATTACCCCAAAGCTTCCTCTGAAAATCCCTCAAAAAATTGCCAAATTCCGAGCTCTCAAGTCCAAAAATGAAGAATGAAATCAATCCCTTGCACTTAGCCCTTTTTCTGCCAGTCAAACCGCTTATGCGGGCCTTCAACCACATATGCGGTTCCGCACCTACGGAAATTCCATCGCATGTGCGGTTTTAACTTAACACTCATCGCCTGCTTCTGCGATTAAAAGGTCGCACCTGTGTGCGCACCTGCGGACCTATGTCCAATTCCGCAGTCCTCTACCGCTCCTGCGATCTCTCCAGCGCATCTGCGGACATCGCAGATGCGAAACTCACCTCGCACCTGCGGCCCCTGACCACTCCCTCCAAATCCTCTTATGCGCTTAATCATCCGCATATGCGGTCCCATACCTGCAGTTCCCCCACCACAAGTGCGAAATACCAGAAACTAGCAAGTTTCAGGAATTTCCTAAGTCCAATATTTCCCTCGTTAAGCATTCGAAACACACCTGAGGTCCCCGGGACCTCAACAAAACATACCAACCAATCCTAAAACACCATACGAACTTAGTCGAGACCTCAAACGACATCAAACAATGCTAAAATCACGAATCATCCTCCGATTCAAACTTAAAGAACTTGAAATTTTAAATTTCTGCAACTGATGCCGAAGCCTATCAAACCACGTTCGATTGACCCCAAATTTTTCACACAAGCCATATTCAACATTACGGACCTACTCCAACTTCCGGAATCGGAATCCGACCCCGATATAAAAAATTCCACTTCCGGTCAAAATCTTCAAAAATTCGACTTTCGCCATTTCAAGCCTAAATCAGCTACAAACCTCAAATTCACCGTCGAGACACGCACCTAAGTCCAAAATCACCCTACTGAGCTAACGGAATCGACAGAACTCCATTCTGGAGTTGTCTTCATATAGTTCTGACTACGGTCAAAATCCTAAGACTTAAGCTTCCGTTTTAAGGACTAAATGTCCCAAATCACTCTAAATCATCTGGTCATTGAATTCAACCATGCACACAAGTCAATACACATAATACGAAGTTGCTCAGGGCCTTATGCCACCGAACGGGACTTAAGTTCTCAAAATGATCATTCGGGTCGTTACATCTTTCCCCTCTTAAACAATCGTTCGTCCTCGAACGTGCCAAGAATCGCCTCGAAGTCTTCAAATCACTGAAAGTACATATCCAACATATACCCGCGGGTGACCCCACGTCACCCCAATCCACATAAGCCTGACGACACCATCTCAACTGTAATTTATCCTTTATACCGACACTTATAAGCCTTAGAGTCAAAATTCTCACCTTTCATTCATCTCCAAAAGACCCAATTCTAAATCCATACCCAGTATCAGTCTCAACCAGGTGTAACAACTTATGCCTACACCCACAAGGTACGACCACCCAACATGACACACCATAGATAGGCCATAATAACATTTCTGATCACAATAGATGCTCGTAATCAAAACCAGCACCGATAATTAGCCTCATAACCGTTAGCAACCCGTTTCAAACCTCCACAACGCTGACAACGATGGGAGAAACATGAAGACCTATTAACTATACACCCGAATCAACAAGTCAAAACTAACACCACCGGGCACACACCCCGCAAGCTAAAACTCTAGAAACACATAACGAAAATGACTGAATATGTAAAGAGAAACATCAAACAAGCCCAACAGGAACAACTCTCTATGAGTACCATCCTACAAATAAATTTAAAAGGAAACATTAAAGTATATGAACAAATCACAAGGATCTCATCCTGATATAACCTCCACCGCGGCACGCAACCCGGCTGAAACATATCAAATCACATGGAATCGCGAGGGTCTCACCCTCATTTCTGAATCACAAGCTGAATACATATCATACCAATTGAAATCTTCCACTAACTCAATTCTGCCCATAAAATCACAACACTTACTTAGCTCTCACATCGGTAGAGTTTCAAATCACAATCGTAATCAAATTACTCAGGAATCACATCAAACCTGCCATAATAGACAACATAAATTCACTTCTAGTCTCGTAACTTTCAATAATAAATTAAGACAACGATAGACACGACTATCACTCATAAAATCTCCCAACAGGGGCAAACACATAAACATAATACTAGGTCATGAACTCACATATAGGTGGGACAGCAAATAAGGGAACTCGCCACGATAAGCAAAATCGAATTAAAATACGAATGGTGACACTCTGTAACAAATCAAAAGAATACTTGTATGACATCATCTGGCGCAGTGGCCTCAAGCCTACTATATGAAACACATCAACGAGTCGGTCCTTCCCCTCTTGGGCGCCCTCTACTCACCTGAATACTCCGTTGTGACACACCTGTCCGGAGTCTAGGACAATCTCTCACCTTGTGGCTGGTATCTACACACTCAAAGCAACCTCTTTGTTGATGTGGCTGTGGGAATTGTCCGGTATGAGTACTCTAAGACTCATGAGCACCTGAAACGCTGTGCGAAGCTTGAAGTGCAAACTGAACTGGCTGACCCACAAAACCTCTACCATGTCGTACCCTGCCTCCAAAATAAAGACCAGTAGATCTTTCCGGTCTACGAGGCCTCCTCACCTCCCTGTCCTCTCTCTCCTGACCTCACTTGTCCTCTCTTTCCTGATCCCGCATGCCCTCCACTCGACGAGCGATCCCTACCACCTGCTGAAACGGAACATCCGACTCTAACTCCCTAGCCATGCTGAACTGAATATCATGCCTGAGCCCCTCAATGAATCTACAGACACGCTCTCTAACTGTAGCGACCAAAGAAGGATCATGTCTGGCCAAATCACTGAATCTAACGGCATATTCTGACACTGACATAGTGCCCTGGCGCAGCTGCTCAAACTCTGTGTGCCATGCATCTCGAACTCTCTCAGGAACATCTCTGAAAACTGAACCTATGTAAGTGAAGCTAACTCGGCCGGGCTACCCAACTCATACGCCCGCCACCACTGATAAGATTCTCCCCTGATCTGGAACGTAAAAAAAGCAACCCTGTCGTCTCCACAATACCCATAGTACGAAGAATGCGGTGAGACTCCTCCAGGAAACCCTGGGCATCGTCTATCGCCAATCCACTGAAGGTAGGATGGTGGTACTTCTTGTACCTCTCAAGTCTAAGCTGTTCTTCCTTAGATGTTGCTGCCCTAACCACGGGCTGGACTGGAACCACAGGCTATGTAGCCATGACACCTGGAACCTGATCAACATGAACTCGCTGCTCTAGAGTGTGGGCTGCGGGATTCTGAGCTCCTCCCCTAGTCTGTGAAAAAGCTGGTGCAACCGGAATCAACCCCGCCGCCAGTGTACCAAACATGCTCAGGAACTGTACTAAGGTCTCATGAAGTCCGGGGGTAACAGCATGTGCCTCCAATACTTGCCCCCCAACTGGAACTACTGGAGGCTCCTCAACTGCTGCTCTGGTAGGTGCCCTAGCTGCGGAACGTGCTCCTTGTCGGCCTCTGCCTATGCACCTAGCAACATCTATTTCGGGGGTAACGCCATCAATAACCGCAGCTCGTGTCCTCACCATCTGTGAGAGAATAGAATGATAAAAGTTCAAACTTCGAGACCAATAAACTCGCATGATAGGAATAAAGGAAGTGAAACTGTCCTAATAGTTCTGTAACCTCTAGAAGATAAGTACAGATGTCTCCGTACCGATCCGCAAGACTCTACTAAACTCGCTTATGACTCGTAGCACCTATGAACCTAGAGCTCTGATACTAACTTGTCACGACCCAATTTCCCACCACAGGCGTCGTGATGGCACATAGTCTGACTAGGTAAGCCTAACATTTACTAAATAACAACAATAATTAAATAACATCTAGCAATTTTTGAAATAGAAATCTCTATAAAATTTACAATTCCCAAAACTGGTAGTACAAGTCATAAGTTCTACAGAGTTTGTTATAATTTTCTAAATACAAGTGTTTGAAATAAAGTAAACAGTGTGAATACAAATCAGAAGGCGACTCTGAAGCCTACGAACGCAGCAGTAGGTTTACCTTGAATCTCCACAGCAACAGTCTGCATAGCTAGCTAATGATCAACTAACTTCGAAATACCTGGATCTGCACAAAAAAGTGCAGAAGTATAGTATGAGTACACCACGGCGGTACCCAGCAAGTATCAAGACTAACCTCGGTGGAGTAGTGACGAGGAACAGTCAAGACACCTATTGGACTAAATAACCTAAACAAAGTATAAGTATAGAAATAACAGAATATAATATCTACATAAAGACTACGCGAAATGACTAACAATACAGTAATTTCAATAGGAAAGGACAACAACAAGAATCAGCGGAATACCATAATAATGACACAGAAGGGTGAACGTAAACACCACCTAAACCCGAAATCACATATACAGCAAGGACAATTAAAAACTCAGCAACAACGACTGCTTTCACATCAGGTTTAGTCAACAACCTCCACGAGGTACCGAACCTTGGACAAATCACAACTCACTGGATCCAATACCTGAACACTACCACTTGGCATCATGTGCCCTCATTATACTTCATAACCGCACTGACGACTCACGTGCCAAATAGAGCCATTCTCATATAAAAGACAAATAAACACAGGTGTTCATCTATACTCAACAATAACAAGAAAACTTCTTAACCGATAAGAGCGCTCAACTACGTCTATGCTTGTGCAAGTGTCCTAACATAGTTCATGCTAGCTAGTAAGTACAGGGAAAGAAATGGACAGCACGTAGAATGTCTTCACACAACTTTCCACAAAATAAAGCTCACACAGATAAGTGTACCACTACACAAGTATCAACAACAAGAATGCCCCCAGGCCATCACAAGTCATCACAAATCAATCCCTGACATAGCCCACCTTGTCTCGTCACGTGTGCAATAGTAAAGTAAATGCCCGCCTTGTCTCGCCACACACATGCATAATAATGTTCCCACCTTGTCTCGCCACATGCACAACCCACATATATATATATATCCCTCCTTGTCATGTCGTATGTGCAAATACCAATAGTAACAATAGCACGGCATAAACCTCTTGCAACCCCATAACAAAGAGATTTCAATAAGGGCACTCCCGAGATACCGTCTCGTAGTCCCAAAAGTAAATGCTCAATAGGGGATCTCCCGAGGTACCGCCTCGTAGTCCCAAAAGTAAATATACAAGACAGGGGGATCTCCCGAGGTACCGCCTTGTAGTCCCAAAGTAAATATGCAAGAACAACAAGTACGACAACAACGATAACACTAATACAAGGGAAAGACATATAAATCAACTTAGAAATTCCAGAACTCAAGGGAACAGAGGAAATAAATTCACAAGGAGTGGCCACAATAGAGAATGCTAGTCATAATAAGAACAACTCAATAAGAAAGGAAGTAATATGTAACAACGACCCACAATGAAAAGTTCAAAAACAAGGGAGCTAACACAAGTCGAATGATTCCAAATAAGGACAAGTCAACTAATATATAGGATATCTAAACTTTTTTTAAGGTTAGGTAATTACGAAAGTGACACAACAAATTAAATTAAGGATAAGAAGTTATCGGAAAGATAACATGACAATAGAAGAGATAACAATTTCAGTTAAGGCACAGATGAATCAAATAAACAACAAGAGTGGATCATGAAGCAATTAATTATAATAAAAGCATGTAGAAGTGAAATTAGAATTTAAGAAACATAATCATAATGAGAACAACTACATATTCAGTGAATATAAGGACCTAAGAACCCTCAAAGGCCAATTTTACACAAATAAGTACGAGCACGTACTCGTCACCTCGTGTACACGGACTACAATTAGCATAGAAGACTCAAATCCTAAGGGGTAGTTCCCCCACACGAAGTTAGGCAAGATATTTACCTCGAACTAAGCTAATCAATCCATAACAATGCTCTTCCCACAAATATCCAACTCCGAATGGCCCAAATCTAGCCAAAATCAATTACATAACATAAATATAACTACAAGGAACTAATATAGCTAATGAAATCAAAGCTAAAGCAAGAAATTGGAAAATCGCCCTAAAACGCCTCCCCGGGTCCACATATCAAAATCGGGTAAATGTCACAAAATATGAACACCCATTTACTCACGAGTTCACTCATACCAAAATTACTCAAATTCGATACCAAAATCTCGATCAAAATCCCAAAATTCGGTCTAAGAACTTTTCTCAACGTTTCCCCAAAGTTTCAACCCCAAATCCGAAATTAAATGGAGAAAACAACTATAGATTAATGGAATACAACTAAAAACGAGTTAGGAATCATTACCCTAAAGCTTCCTCTGAAAATCCCTCGAAAAATCGCCAAATTCCGAGCTCTCAAGTCCAAAAATGAAGAATGAAATCAAACCCTCGTACTTAGCCCTTTTTCTGCAAGTCAAACCGCTTCTGTGGGCCTTCAACCGCATCTGCGGTACCGCACCTACAGAAATTCCATCGTAGGTGCAGTTTTCACTTAAAACTCATCGCCCGATTCTGCGATCAAAAGGTCGCACCTGCGGACCTATGTCCGCTTCTGCGGTCCTCCACCACTCCTGTGATCTCTCCAGCGCATCTGTGGACATCGCAGATGCTGAACTCACCTCGCACCTGCGGCCCCTGACCACTCCCTCCAAATTCGCTTATGTGCTTAATCATCCGCATGTGCGGTCTCGCACCTACGGTTCCCCCACCGCAGGTGCGAAACACCATAAACCAGCAAACTTCAAGAATTTCCTAAGTCCAATATTTTCTCCGTTAAGCATCCGAAACACACCCGAGGCCCTTGGGACCTCAACCAAATATACCAACCAATCCTAAAACACCATATGAACTTATTCGAGCCCTCAAACCACATCAAACAACGCTAAAATCACGAATCATCCTCCGATTCAAATTGATGCCGAAACCGATCAAACCACGTCTGATTGACCCCAAATTTTGTACACAAGTCATATTCAACATTACGGACCTACTCCAACTTTAGGAATCAGAATCCGACCCCGATATCAAAAAGTCCACTTCCGATCAAAATCTCCAAAAATTCGACTTTCGCCATTTCAAGTCTAAATCAGCTACAAACCTCAAATTCACCGTCCGGACACGCTCCTAAGTCCAAAATCACCCAACGCAGCTAACGGAACTGACAGAACACCATTTCGGAGTCATCTTCATACAGTTCCGACTACGGTCAAAATTCTAAGACTTAAGCTTCCTTTTTAGGGACTAAGTGTCCCAAATCACTCTGAATCATCCGGTCATTGAATCCAACATTGCACGCAAGTCAATACACATAATACAAAGCTTCTCAGAGCCTTATGCCACCGAACGGGTCTTAAATTCTCAAACCCACCAGCCGGGTCGTTACACCAACATAATAGACTAGTGAATAAGCTAGTTAGCCTTTCCTTAGTAATTAGTTTTATTTCCTCCACCAAATAAATTCCATAACTTTGGACCTTCATTGTAATCCCAAACTTAAAAAAATAATTAATGAACATCGTAGCTTGCTTGAGGCGTGATTGATAAATCAACGTGGCCATGGGTATGATTCATGTGGCATGGTTATGATACATAAGTCCTAACTCAAGTGTGCATTTCACGCGACTTGATCACAACTTCGAATAATAATTAAAATAAGCATGTTGTAAATCGCGGGTGCGTTTCACGTGACGCGATTCGCAATATGTATAAAATGAAACAAGTGCACGACATCGCGACTTGTTCAAATAAATTCCATAAATCGTAAAAGCAATTAACACTCTATTAAAAGCGGCTAGAAAGTTAAAAATGATAATAGGTTTTAAATATGTATTGACTCAAATAATTAGGTCAATTATTAATAGTTGAGCGACCTTGCTAAAATCACGGAACTCGAGAGTGCCTCACACCTTCTCCCGGGTTAATAGAATTCCTTACCTGGTCTTATGTGTTCGCAGACCAGAAAATAGAGTCAAATTTCCTCGATTTGGGATTTTTAAAAATAAATCAATGACTTGGGACACCATAATAATTATCCCAAGTGGCGACTCTAATTAAATAAATAATCACATTTCGAATAATGTCACTTTAATTGAAAAAACTCCCTATCCCTTCGAAAAAAGAGGTGTGACAGCTCTGGCGACTCTGCTAGGGATAGAACCCAAAATCTCTAGTTCAGTGTTCAGAATTCGAGTGTAGAATAACTTTTGTACTTGGGTACTTGTGATTGTCTGATATTACTTGTTTGAGCCTAATGTGCGAATTGCTGCTTTTTACCGCTTTGATATTGCCGTGAACTGTATATAAACTATTACGAAACATTTCTTCTCTCTAAGTCTTCTAAATCTTCTGGGAAGTATGCGCTTCACGTGGCTTCTTTTCTGTTAGAGTCATATCCTAATTTTAGAACGAGGATCGGATAAGTTTCAAAGCTGGTAAAGATTTTGTATTCCCGGTATGCTGCCCCCTCGGCCCTTCCCCCGGCTCGAGTTGTCCGCTCGGGTAAGCCAGATCTAGAAATAAACCCATGATTTAAACTTAGAATAACATAGCCCCATGCCGAATTCATAGTAGGAACATTTGTTTGCATCACATGCATTTGACTTTGGGGACTCAACACAGGGGTTGGGTCTGTCTAGGACAGGTGTACCCAAATTAAAATACCATCCTGATGCATCCTACGTGCTACTTGGGCATCTGTTTGTTTCGGCTTGCATGTTGACTGGCTTCTAGAATAGGGAAAGAAAAAAAATAAGAGTAAGAGGTATGTATTTAAATTTTCGCTAGAGAGTACTTCTCTTTAATAGTCTTTAAGTAGGATAAATTTAAATTACTCGGATTAGTGAATTTAAACTACCATATGATTAAACAAAAAAATAGTTACATCGTGGAATATTCAAATTTCTTAATTTTGAAATTTGTCCATCCCCCCACCTTTCAATCATTTGTTGCTTTATGAAATGACAAAGGAGGAAAAAACAAAAAGAGAGCAGGGCGAGTCACTGACTAAGCATAAACGACGTCGTATGCGGGTCGTAAAACCTATTTAATTCACGATAAGATCCGTTTATTCTCCTTCTTCAAAATTGGGAGCTCCTCCCCAATCATCATCAAACATAGGTTTCTGATCATCGTCGAACAACTGATATAATCACCGCATAATGGTAACTTTTATATCCCCAAAATTCAATTTTATTCTTATAATTCTAATTTGTTATATTGAAAATTCCTAGAGAAAAAGCAGAAAAAGCTCGATTTTATTCTTTTTTATAATTCATTGTAGTGCAATTACCGATAGTTTGATCAAGACAAAATTATAAAGTATAGTAATGAATCGGGTCCAAATCGAAAAGAATTGATATTGAGGATTCATATAGAAAAACCAAACTATTTAATGGGCTTTTTGTTGTGAAATTAAAGTGTCATGCTCGTTTAAATTGGGAATTTATGCAGATTTTAAATTTGATCTGATTATTTTGGTTCAAATTCGAAAATTTTTAAAAGCGAGGGCTTTGGTTTTTATGCGTGATTGTTAATTCTTGGTGTACACAACTTATTACCGTTGCGACTTAAGATTGTAGTTCAATCACTAATAACATGTTCTGAGATAAATTATTGAGTATTGGAGTGAAACAGGTCCAAATGGAACAGAATTGATATGGAGGATTCATATAGTTGAAAAAGAACCTACTGTGGGATTGAGGTGTCATTATTATTGTTGTTGTTTTTATTGATTGCATATTAATCTGCAGCTTTAATTACCCTAAGGAATTATCGGGTTTGCATACATCATTATCTCGTTGAAGGGCTTTAAAAAGGTTGTATTTGTTTTTTGCCTTTTGGTTGGATTTCACTACCCATCTTGTTTTTCGTGTTACCCTACATTAGAAATCAACTACTTTGGGTAGTTATATTTCGTGGAGTTGAACATGTTGTTCTCGGGTTAAATGTGGAGTCGGTCTGAATTTGAAACCTGATATATTATTTGGTTCAAATTTGAAATTTTTAAAAGGTAGGGCTTTGGATTTTTGCTGTTAACTATTAATTTTTGGTGTAAGCATTGTTCTGATTTTTATATCCGAATTTGAAACTTCAAAGAGCTAGCAAGCTAGGGTTTAGAATTTTGATGCTTATGCAATGAGTTTTAGCGTACACAGCTTTGTACTGTCTAGTCCAAATTTGAAACTTTGAAAGCTAGTGGTTCGAGTTTGGTTATTCAAATTAATGATTTTAGTGTACAGATTATTTAAGGTTCTCATTTTATCTCCAAAATAGGAACTTTGAAAAGATGCTTGGGTTTGGAAGTGTGATGCTTACACGTTGATTTTTGTATACAACTTTGTCACTTCTAATGTTAGCACCTAGCTCCTTATTTGAATATTTGGAAATCAGGCTTTTTGAATTTTGATTCTTAAACACATTATTTTTGGGTGTATACAGCTTGTTAGTGAGAAACAGCCAACACGCCGGCCACATCATGTAGGGTTCGCATGCCTTGTTATCATCCTTAACACTCACAAAATTCCTACACTGGAAAGTGAGGTGGACTACCCGCCCACACCTCTTGCACGCCCAACGAGTTTCATCAGCATTGGATCCCGTGATCCGAGCAAGTGCAAGCAATCCTTGAAAGCTCGCATAAGCATTTTCAGGGTCTCCAGCTGACGCCTTCTGAGTAGATTTCTTGTCGTCCAGTAGCATGCGGACCTTACTTGTTATGGCCGGCATGTTGACTGTTTCTCACCAACATGCTGCATACACCCAAAAAAATGTGTTTAAGAATCAAAATTCAAAAATTCTGATTTCCAAATATTCAAATAAGGAGCTAGGTGCTAACATTAAAAGTGACAAAGTTGTATACAAAAATCTAATATGTAAGCATCACACTTCCAAACTCAAGCATCTTTTCAAAGTTCCAATTTTGGAGCTAAAAACATAACCTTAAATAACATGTACACTAAAATCATTAATTTGATTAACCAAACGCGAACCACTAGCTTTCAAAGTTTCAAATTTGGACTAGACAGTACAAAGCTGTGTAAGCTAAAAATCACTGCATAAGCATCGAAATTCTAAACCATAGTTGGCTAGCTCTTTGAAGTTTCAAATTCGGATCTAAAATCAGAACAATGCTTACACCAAAAATTAATAGTTAAGAGCAAAAAGCCAAAGCCCCAGCTTTTAAAAATGCCGAATTTGAAACAAATATTATATCAGGCTTCAAATTCAGATCGACTCAAAATTTAATCCGAGAACATGTTCAACTCCTCAAAATATAACTACCCAAAGTAGTTGATTTCTAATGTAGGGCTGTGAGAACATAATTTTTGCTTCACCAAAATATTCTTACAAAATTCACAAAAATAGATTTTTTCTAATTGTTTTAATTTCTATAGGATTCGTAGGAATTTCTTGTTAATTATTTTTTGCATTTAGTTGCATTTCGTGCGTATTTAATATTTTGAAATCATAGAAAAATCATAAAACTTGTCAAATTTTAATTTCATGCCATTTTAGGTTTAATTTGTATTTTTAGGAATTAATTACCCTTTAATTGTTAGAACTAATACATGAAAATCAAATAAAATATTTATTAATTTTACATGCATTTGTTAAGTTTAGTTGTTAGAAAATAGATATTTTGCAATTACATATAAGATAGGATTTAATTTAGATTTTTAAATCAAGGAAAAACAAAGAAAAGGAATTAAGGTGTATTTTGTCTTACTTAGAATTTGGGCCAAAGAACAATCTTAGAGGTCCAATTGCCTCACAAAATCTCGCCCAGCCAAAAATCCCCCCAAAATCGCCCCAGTCTGTCCAAATACCCGACTCGCCAAGCCCAATATCCATCTCCCCACTCATTAAAACAACCTTACTCCTATATTCTCTAACCCTAACAAAAAAGACCAGACTCTCCCCCTTTCTTCAACAGATGAATCCCTTCCCCCAAAAAACCCTAGCAGCTCCTTTCTCTCTCCAAACGAACCCGCCTCCCTTTCTGAAAACCCTGGCTGTTGCACCCAATTCACTCCCTTCCTGGAAGATCTCATATCTTTCATTCGTTGAAGGAACATAGACATACTCCCTGTCACGACCCAATTTCACCTATAGGTCGTAATGGCGCCCAACACTATCGCTAGGCAAGCCAACTGATAAATCAAACATATATTAATTAAACTTTTAATCCAAAAAAATAATAAAATACCAAATTCTACCAATGTGTGTGCCAAGACCCGGTGTCACAAGTGCATGAGCATCTAGTAGATTATACAGAACTCCAAATACTGTCTGAAATGAAATAGACAGAATGTAAATATAAGAAGAGACATTGGTAGCTGCAGAACGACTCAGAAAGGCAGCTCACCACTATGCCTCGGGATGGCGTGGATATGTGATGATAGGTCCTCCACTAGTACCTGTCTCAGAATCTGCACAAAAGTGCAACAAGTGTAGTATGAGTACGTAAACAACGTGTACCCAGTAAGTATCAAGCCTAATTTCAAAGTGGTAGAGACGAGATGGCCGACTTTGACACTCACTATGGGTCAATAATAATAATTGAAATAAAGCTAGAATATTTAAATCAGCATGATTCATAGAATATAACAATAATTTATTTAACCAGTAGAAAATAATTAAATTCCTTCAAAATGCAATAATTCTCAATATATATATATATTAAATATATATATATATATATATATATATATATATATATAACTCCTCTAATTTCAATAAAAATTTTCAATTTATCAAATAGCTTCACAAGCTGCAATAAACCGTCAAAGTATAGTGTAATTATTATTATTATTAAGCACGATTTCTGCCGAGGTCGTTCGGCCCGATCCAGAATATTGTGTACACTGTCGAGGGACGTGCGGCACGATCCATAGATGCATCTATCCTACTGAAGCGTTCGGCCCTATCCATAAGAAAGGAGGACATTTTCTTATGTACCTCTACAATAAGAGTATTTATTATAAAATTTATTCGAGAGGATAATAATTTATTTCCAATAATTAATTAATCTAAACAAAATTAAGCATATGAAAATTTTCATATTTCTCTCCTTTCATAACAATTCACAATATATACATCAAATATTTTAATTAATAAAGAATACAATTTACACAAATAATTCATGCTTTGAGTCCTAAACTACCCGAACTTTAGCATTAATAGTAGCTACGCACGGACTCTCATCACCTCGTGCGTACGTAGCCCTGTAATTTAGCAAAAAAATATATTTAATTTAATCACCTATGGGGTAAATTTACCCCTCACAAGATTAGGCAAGATACTTACTTCAATTTGCTCCAATTTAATCTACTAGAAGGCCTTTTCCACAATAATCCAACTCTGTCTCGCTCGAATCTAGCCAAAATAATTTGATATTATTACTAAAAATTATAGGGATCAATTCTATAAGAAAATACTACATTTTTAATAGAAATTCCGAAATTAATTAAAAATTTATCTGTGGGGCCCACATCTCGAAATCCAGCGAACGTTATGAAATCCGACAACCCATTCAATTACGAGTCCAATGATACCAGTTTCACTTAAATCCGACTCCGAATCGATACCGAAATCTCAAAATTTTATTTCTATGAGATTTCTAAACTTTTCCAAATCTCAATCTAAAAACACTAATCAAATGGTGAAAATAATGATATATTTATGTTTATAGACCAAATCCAAGTTAGAATCACTTACCCCAATGTCTTTTCCTTGAAAATCTATCAAAAATCGCCTTTACTCTAGCTCCAATTTGTTAAAAATGGCGAATAGGACGAATGCCCTCTTTTATAATTCTGCCCAGGCTGCCCTCGATTCACGGCCTCGATTGGCGACCTCGATTGGCATCCTCGATTCACAGTATCGATTCTTGGGAGCTCGATTTTTGGGCCTCGATTGTGGGCCAAAAATTCAAGCAGAAAGGAAAAAATTGCAGCAGCTGTTTTAAGTCCAATTTTTGTTCCGTTAACCATCCGAAACTCACCCGAGGCCCTCAGGACCTCAACTAAATATACCAACAAGTCCAAAAAGTCCTAAAACATCATACGAACTTATTTGAAATCTCAAATCACATAAAACGACGCTAAAACCACGAATTATGCTCCCATTCAAGCTCAATGAAACTTAAAATTTCCAACTCCTATATTCGATGTCGAAACCTATCAAATCAATTCCGATTGACCTCAAATTTTACACACAAGTCATAAATGACATAACGGAGCTAAAAAAAATTTTGGAACTGGATTTCGACTCCGGTATCAAAAATTCAACTCCTCGGCTAAACTTCCAAACTTAAATTCTTGTTTTTAGCCATTTCAAGCCTAATTTAACTACGGACTTCCAAATAAAATTTCGAACACGCTCCTAAGTCCAAAATCACCATACGAAACGTTGGAATCATACAAATTCTATTCCGTGGTTGTTTTCACATAATTAGACATCTGGTCACTATTCGAACTTAAACATTTTAATTTTTCTTCAAAATTCCATATCTCGGGCTAGGGACCTCGGAATTTGATTCCGGGCATACGCCCAAGTCCCAAATCACGATACGGACCTACCGAAACTGTCAAAATACTAATCCGAGTCCTTTTACTCAAAATGTTGACCAAAGTCAACTCAATTGAGTTTTTAAAGCTCTGATCCACATTTTAATCCATTTTTCACATAAAAACTTTCCATAAAATTTTACGGATTGCGCATATAAGTTGAGGAATGATAAATAGTACTTTTTGAGGTCTAAGAATACATAATTAATTATTAAATTTAAAGATGACATTTTGGATCATCACATTCTCCACCTCTTAAACAAACGTTTGTCCTCGAACGGGTTTAGAATTATACCTGAAGTGCTGAATAAGTGTGGATATCTGCTCCGCATATTTTCCTCGGCCTCCCAAGTCGCTTTCTCGACTGGTTGGCCCCTTCACTGGACTTTTACTGCAGAAACCCTCTTGGACCTCAACTGGCGAACCTGTTTATCAACAATGGCAATCGGCTCCTCTTCATAACCCAAGCTATTATCTAGCTGAACTGTGCTGAAGTCTAACACATGTGATAGGTCAGCATGATACTTCCGGAGCATAGATACATGAAAAACCGGATGAACTCCCGATAGACTGGGTGGTAATTCAAGCTCATAAGCAACCTCCCCAACTTGTCTCAATACCTCAAATGGGCCTATAAACCTTGGGCTCAATTTCCCCCTTTTCCCAAATCTCATGATTCCCTTCATCGGCGAAACCTTCAAGAGAACTTTTTTGCCTACCAAAAATGATAAATCACATGCTTTCTGATCCGCATTACTCTTCTGCCTGGACTGTGCTGTACGAAGTCGCTCCTGAATCAACTTTACCTTTTCCAAGGCATCCTTTACCAAATCAGTACCATATATCTTAGCCTCACCGGGCTCAAACCATCCTATATGTGAACGACATCGACGGCCATATAAGGCCTCAAATGGAGCCATCTCGATGCTGGATTGGTAACTGTTATTATAAGCAAACTCGGCCAAAGGCAAGAAACGATCCCACTGACCTCCAAAGTCAATCACACATGCCCTGAGCATATCCTCCAAAATCTGAACTGTCCGCTCTGACTGCCCGTCGGTCTGCGGATGAAAGGTTGTGCTGAGCTCTACACGGGTCCCCAACTCACTCTGTACTGCTCTCCAGAAATGTGAAGTAAACTGAGGGCCTCTATCTGATATGATGGAAATTGGAACACCGTGCAACCGAACTATCTCCTGAATATAAATCTGGGCCAACCTCTCTGAAGTATACGTAGTCACAACAGGAACAAAATGTGCCGACTTGGTCAACCTGTCAACAACGACCCAGACTGCATCAAACTTCCGCAAGGTCCGCGGCAACCCAACTATAAAATCCACAGTAATTCGTTCCCATTTCCACTCTGGTATAGTCATCTGCTGAAGTAGGCCACCTGGCCTCTGGTGCTCATATTTAACTTGCTGGCAATTTAGACACCGAGCTACATACTCAACTATGTCCTTTTTCATCCGTCGCCACCAATAATGCTGCCTCAAGTCACGATACATCTTCGTAGCACCTGGATGAATAGAATATCGAGAACTGTGTGCCTCCTCCAAGATCTTTTTCCTCAGTTCATCCACATTAGGAACACACAGACGATCCTGGAGTCGCAGAACACCATCTGCACCAATAGTGACTTCCTTGGCACCACCTCGTAGTACTGTTTCACGAAGAACCATCAGGTGTGGGTCATCATACTGGCGAGCCTTGATCTGCTCAAATAGTGAAGATTGGGCCACAACAAATGCAAGAACTCGGCTGGGCTCTGAAATATCCAGCCTCACAAGTCTGTTAGCCAAGGACTGAATATCTGAGGCTAATGGACTTTCCTCTGTTGAAATGAAAGCCAAACTACCCATACTCTCCGCCTTTCTGCTCAAGGCATCAGCAACCACATTTGCTTTGCCCGGATGATACAGGATAGTAATATAATAATCTTTTAGTAACTCCAGCCATCTGTGCTGCCTCAAATTTAGGTCCCTCTGCTTGAACAAATGCTGCAAACTGCGATGATCAGTGTAAACTTCAAAAGACACCCCATAAAGATAATGCCTCCAAATCTTATGAGCGTGAATAATCGCAGCTAACTCCAAATATGTACCGGATAATTCTTTTCGTGGGGCTTCAGCTGATGTGAAGCATACGCAATAACTTGCCCTTCCTGCATCAATACACAACCCAAGCCAACGCGCGAAGCGTCGCAATACACTGTATACATCCGCGAACCGGAAGGCAACACTAACACTGGTGTTGTAGTCAATGATGTCTTGAGCTTCTGAAAGCTCACCTCACAATCATCGGGCCATCGGAATGGAGCACCCTTCTGGATTAATTTGGTCAAAGGTGCTGCAATAGATGAAAAACCTTCCACGAACCGACGATAATAACCTGCCAAACCCAGAAAACTCCTGATCTCAGTCACCGAAGTGGGACGATGCCAATTCTGAACTGCCTCAATTTTTTTGGGATCAACTTTAATACCTTCGCTCGATACAATATGTCCCAAAAATCCTACAGACTCAAGCCAGAACTCACATTTAGAGAACTTAGCATATAACTTTTGTTCCCGCAATGTCTGAAGCACTACTCTCATATGTTGCTCATGCTCCTCCTTACTACGTGAGTAGATCAAAATGTCATCAATGAAGACAATGACAAATGAATCAATATATGGACTGAATACCCTGTTCATCATATCCATAAACGCTGCCGGGGCATTAGTTAAACCGAAAGACATTACCAGAAACTCATAATGACCATATTTAGTACGGAAAGCAGTTTTCGGAACTTCCGAATCTCGAATCTTCAACTGATGATACCCCGGCCTCAAATCGATCTTAGAGAACACCCTAGCACCATGCAACTGATTAAATAAGTCATCAATACGCGGCAACGGGTACTTGTTTTTAATAGTGACTTTGTTTAATTGACGATAATCAATACACATTCGCATCGTGCCATATTTCTTCTTCACAAATAATGCCGGTGCACCCCAAGGCGATATACTCGGTCTAACAAACCCTTTGGCTAGTAATTCTTCAAGATGTTCTTTCAACTCTTTCAATTCTTTTGGAGCCATACGATACGGTGGGATAGATATAGGCCGAGTATCTGGAGCCAAGTCAATACAAAAATCAATATCACGATCAGGTGGCATACCTGCAAGATCTGAAGGAAATACATCGGAGAACTCCCGAACTACAGGCACTGAATCAATAACCGGAGTCTCTGCAGTAGTATCCCGAACATAGGCTAGATAAGCCAAACAACCCTTCTCAACCATGTGTTGAGTCTTTATAAAAGAAATAACTCGATTAAACGAACTAACATGCGAACCCTTCCACTCCAGCTTAGGCAATGCTGGAATAGCCAAGGTAACAATCTTGGCATGACAATCTAGAATAGCATGATATGGAGACAACCAGTCTATGCCCAGAATAATTTCAAAATCGGTCATCTCAAGCAATAAGAGATCTGCTCTAGTTTCATAACTGTAGAATGTAATAATATAGGACCGGTAGATCCGATTCACAATAACAGAATCGTCCACAGGAGTGGACACATAAATAGGAGTACTCAAGGACTCACGAGAAACACCCAGGAATGGAGCAAATGGAGATGACACATATGAATACGTAGATCCTGGATAAAATAATACTGAGGTATCTTTGCCATAAACAGAAATAATACCTGTAATCACGGCATCTGAGGCCTCTGCATCTGGTCTAGCCGGAAAAGCATAGAACCGAGCTGGAGCGCCAACTGGCTGGCCTCCGCCTGGATGACCTCCACCCCTAGGATGACCCCTACCCACCTATCCTCCACCTCTTGGTGGTCGGACTACTGGTGGAGCAACTGATCCGGTAAGCATAGACTGTTGACCCTGCTGTACTAGTCTACCCCGTAGCCTGGGGCAAAACTTCCGCATGTGACTGGGATCCCCGCACTCATAACAACTCTTCGGTGCGATGGGTTGCTGACTAAGTGTCTGGCCCTGGGGACCTGAATACCCACTGGAAGAACACTGAATAGCTGGTGGGCGATAAGAGCTATCTGTTATAGCACTGAAATAAGGTCGTACTGGAGCACCCCGAGGAGGCAGTGGTGCTGGATATGGGAGCCTACTGGATTGCCCTCTCACGAACTGACCTCTGCCCCCAGACGGATTACCTCTGAACTCTCCAGAATACCTGAACCGCTTATCTCTCATACCCTGCTCTCGGCTCCGCTGACGTACACCCTCAATCCTACGGGCTATATCCACGACTAGCTCATAAGAAGTACCCATCTCAACCTCTCGAGCCATAGTGGCCTGAATGCTAGTATGTAAACCCGCAACAAACCTCTGCACTCTCTCCGTCTCAGTAGGGAGTATCATAAGTGCATGGCGAGATAAATCAGAAAACCTCGCCTCATAATCAATCACTGACATCTGACCCTGCTGGAGCTGCTCAAACTGAAACCTCGACTCTTCCCTCTGGGAGGGTGGAATATACCTGTCCAGAAAGATACAGGTGAACCTGTCCCAAGTTCTGGGAGAAGAATTTGCTGGTCTGCCAAGAACATAAGACTGCCACCATCTACGGGCTCTGCCCTCTAGCTGAAAAGTAGCAAAGTCTACCCCATGAGACTCTAATATCCTCATGTTGTGCAGTCTGTCCCTGCAATGATCAATGAAGTCTTATGGATCCTCATGTCGCTCACCCCCAAAGACAGGAGGATGTAGTCTAGTCCATCGGTCCAATAATTTCTGAGGATCGGCGGCTACAACTGGCCTGGGCTCAGGTGTAGCTATTGTCACTGGCTGGGCTATACCCACAGGTAGCTCACCCTGGGTCTGATATACAGCAGCTGCCTGTCCATGGGCCTGTGCGGTAGGGGTCTGTGCTCCCCCACCCGCCTGAGATGTGGCTGGGTCTGCCGGAAATAAACCGGCCTGAGTTATATTGTCCATGAACCGTAGCATACGACCCATGACATCCTGAAATCCTGGTGCAGAGGTGAAATCCACCGGAGCTGGCTCTGCCACAGGCACCTCACCCTGTTCCTCAACAATGGGATTTTCTGTTGGACCCACTGGCGGCATAACTGGAATAGTCCTGGGACGTCCTCGCCCTCTACCACGGGCTGGAGCCCTCCCTCGGCCTCTAGCAACTAGGGGAGTAGCTCTTCCCTAGTCTGGAACCTCATTAGAGCGCGTTCTCACCATCTGTGACAGAATAAGAGAAGGATATTTAGTATTACATTAATTGCACGATGGAATATGGAGAAAGGTAGTTTCCTAACACCCTATAACCTCTCGAAGATAAGTACAGACGTCTCTGTACCAATCCGCAAGACTCTATTAGGCCTGCTCATAACTTATGAGACCTAAGTGAACCTAGTGCTTTGATACCATGTTGTCACGACCCAATTTCACCTATAGGTCGTGATGGCGCCCAACACTACCACTAGGCAAGCCAACTGATAAATCAAACATATATTGATTAAACTTTTTATCCAAGAAAATAATAAAATACCAAATTCTACCAATGTGTGTGCCAAGACCCGGTGTCACAAGTGCATGAGCATCTAGTAGATTATACAGAACTCCAAATACTGTCTGAAATAAAATAGACAGAATGTAAATATAAGAAGAGACATTGGTAGCTGCAGAACGACTCAGAAAGGCAGCTCACCACTATGCCTCGGGATGGCGTGGATACGTGATGATAGGTCCTCCACTAGTACATGTCTCAGATCCTGCACAAAAGTGCAGCAAGTGTAGTATGAGTACGTAAACAACGTGTACCCAGTAAGTATCAAGCCTAATCTCGAAGTGGTAGAGACGAGATGGCCGACTTTGACACTCACTATGGGTCAATAATAATAATTGAAATAAATCTAGAATATTTAAATCAGCATGATTCATAGAATATAACAATAATTTATTTAACCAATAAAAAATAATTAAATTCCTTAAACAATTCTCAATATATATATATTAAATCCTTCAATTTCAATAATAATTCTAATTTATCAAATAGTTTTACAAAACTACAATTCAATTTCAATGAATTTCCAATTTATCAAATAGCTTCACAAGCTGCAATAAACCGTCAAAGTATCGTGTAATTATTATTATTATTATTAAGCATGATTTCTGCCGAGGTCGTTCGGCCCGATCCAGAATATTGTGTACATTGCCGAGGGACGTGCGGCACGATCCGTAGATGCATCTATCCTGCCGAGGCGTTCGGCCCAATCCATAAGAAAGGAGGACATTTTTTTATGTACCTCCAGAATAAGAGTATTTATTATAAAATTTATTCGAGAGGATAATAATTTATTTCCAACAATTAATTAATCTAAACAAAATTAAGCATATGAAAATTTTCATATTTCTCTCCTTTCATAACAATATAAAAGAGGACATTCGTCCCATTCGCCATTTTTAACAAATTGGACATTGAGCAGAGGCAATTTTTGATAGATTTTCAAGAAAATGACATTGGGGTAAGTGATTCTAACTTGGATTTGGTCTATAAACATAAATATATCATTATTTTCACCATTTGATTAGTGTTTTGAGATTGAGAATTGAAAAAGTTTAGAAATCTCATAGAAACGTAATTTTGAGATTTCGGTATCGATTCGGAGTCGGATTTAAGTAAAACTGGTATCATTGGACTCGTAATTGAATGGGTTGTCGGATTTCATAATGTTCGCCGGATTTCGAGATGTGGGCCCCACGGACGAACTTTTAATTAATTTCGGAATTTCTATTAAAAATGTAGTATTTTCTTATAGAATTGATCCCTATAATTTTTAGTGATAATATCAAATTATTTTGGCTAGATTTGAGCCAAACAGAGTTGGATTATCGTGGAAAAGACCTTCTAGTGGATTAAATTGGAGCAAATTGAAGTAAGTCTCTTACCTAATCTTGTGAGGGGGAAATTTACCCCATAGGTGATTAAATTAAATATATTTTTTTTGCTAAATTGCGGGGGCTACGTACGCACGAGATGACGAGAGTCCGTGCGTAGCTACTATTAATGCGGCTGCCCTCGATTCACTGTCTCGATTGGCGGCCTCGATTGGCATCCTCGATTCACATCCTCGATTTACATCCTCGATTCACATCCTCGATTTACATCCTCGATTCACAACCTCGATTCTTGGGAGCTCGATTTTTGGGCCTCAATTTTGGGCCAGAAATTCAAGCAGAAAGGAAAAAATTGCAGCAGCTGTTTTAAGTCCAATTTTTGTTCCGTTAACCATCCGAAACTCACCCGAGGCCCTCAGGACCTCAACTAAATATGCCAACAAATCCAAAAAGTCCTAAAACATCATACGAACTTATTTGAAATCTCAAATCACATAAAACGACGCTAAAACCACGAATTATGCTCACATTCAAGCTCAATGAAACTTAAAATTTCCAACTCCTATATTCGATGTCGAAACCTACCAAATCAATTCCGATTGACCTCAAATTTTACACACAAGTCATAAATAACATAACGGAGCTAAGAAAATTTTCAAAACTAGATTCCGACTCCGGTATCAAAAAGTCAACTCCTCGGTTAAACTTCCGAACTTAAATTCTTGTTTTTAGCCATTTTAAGCCTAATTTAACTACGGACTTCCAAATAAAATTTCGAACACACTCCTAAGTCCAAAATCACCATACGGGGCTGTTGGAATCATCAAAATTCTATTCCGGGGTCGTTTTCACATAATTAGACATCCGGTCACTATTCAAACTTAAACATTTTAATTTTTCTTTAAAATTCCATATCCCGGGCTAGGGACCTCGGAATTTGATTCCGGGCATACGCCTAAGTCCCAAATCACGATACGGACCTACCGGAACTGTTAAAATACTGATCCGAGTCCCTTTGCTCAAAATGTTGATCAAAGTCAACTCAATTGAGTTTTTAAAGCTCTAATCCACATTTTAATCCATTTTTCACACAAAAACTTTCCATAAAATTTTACGGATTGCGCACACAAGTCGAGGAATGATAAATAGTACTTTTTGAGGTCTTAGAATACATAATTAAGTATTAAATTTAAAGATGATATTTTGGGTCATCACACTCCCTCCCTGAAATAAAAAATAGTGTCGTCGCCTCTCTTTCTTTTTTCCCAATCACACACGCGATTCTCACCCAAAAATTACTTTCCTCTACTCATCTTCTCGAAAGAAAGGAGGGATTTCAAGGTTATTTTCTACTTCTGCTTCGTTGCTTCATAATTTATGGGAATTAGAGAGCTATTTGAGCTATAAAACCGTTGTCCGCTGTTGTTTGTTGTTCATCGCTACTGAGCTCCAACCATTACAGTGCTGGCCTTTATTTGGCTCATTTTTTTTGTTTGCCTTAGTTGAGAGGTACACACACGAAACTTCCCTACACTATTTGTTTGTTTTATAATGATAATGACAATGAAGTGATTTGCAGTAATTAACTTCATTTCTTCATGAAATTATCTATGTGTATGTCTCGATGATGTTCCTACTGGTTTAAGCTCAATTCTGTTGGTTTCCTGCTTGTTTTGCAGCTTTTTGTATTCTAAAATTATGTTTTTTTATTTAATTTGACTTGGATACCACCTAGTAAAAGAGTTAGCAACGAGAAGTTATTAATTGATATGTGTACCTATGCTCTGTTTGTTATAATTAATCCTTCGTTTGTTAGTTGTGGGAAGAGAGTCATGTTAACTTTAGGTGAAAATTAGTACTTTAATTACAAATGGACCATTGTTCTTAAGCAGAAGTGGGCTACGTGATTGGAATTCATTTTGAACCAGTTTTTCTCTTTTACAAATAATGGGCCATTAGGGTTTGGTTTGGTCAGATTAGTAAGAATTAGAATTGGGCTCAAATAAGTTCAAATTGCTAAGCCCAACATAATAGACTAGTGAATAAGCTAGTTAGCCTTTCCTTAGCTAATTAGTTTTATTTTCTCCACCAAATAAATTCCATAACTTTGGACCTTCACAGTAATCCCAAACTTAGAAAAATAATTAATGAACATCGTAGCTTGATTTAGGCACGATTGATAAATCATCGTGGCCATGGGTACAGTTCCCTTGGCATGGTTACGATACATAAGTCCTAATTCAAGTGTGCGTTTCACGTGACTTGATCACAACTTCGAATAATAATTAAAATAAGCATGTTGTAAATCGCGGGTGCGTTTCACATGACGCGATTCACAATATGTACAAAAAGAAATGAGTGTGCGATATCGCGACTTGTTTAAATAAATTTCATAAATCGTAAAAGCAATTAACACTTTATTAAAAGCAGTTAGAAAGTTAAAAATGCACAATAGATTTTAAATATGTATTAAATCAAATAATTAGGTTAATTATTGATAGTTGAGCGACCGTGCTAAAACCACGAAACTCGAGAGTGCCTCACACCTTCTGTCGGGTTAATAGAATTCCTTACCCGATATTTTGTGTTTGCAGACCAAAAATAAAGTTAAATTTCCTCGATTTGGGATTTTTAAAAATAAATCGGTGACTTGGGACACCATAATAATTATCCCAAGTGGCGACTCTAATTAAATAAATAATCTCATTTCGAGTAATGTCACTTTAATTGAAAAAACTCCATATCCCTTCGGAAAAAAGGGGTGTGACAGCTCTGGCGACTCTGCTGAGAATAGAACCCAAAATCTCTGGTTCAGGGTTCAGAATTCGAGCTTAGAATAACCTTTGTACTTGGCTACTTGTGATTGTCTGATATTACTTGTTTGCACTTAATATGCTAATTGCCATTTTTTGCCGCTTTGATATTACCGTGAACTGTATATAAACTATTACGAAACCTTTCTTCTCTCTGAGTCTTCTAAATCTTCTGGGAATCGTGCGCTTAGCGTGGCTTCTTTTCTGTTAGAGTCATATCCTAATTTTAGAACGAGGATCGGACAAATTGCAAAGCTAGTAAAGATTTTGTATACATTGGTCCGCTCGGGTAAGCCAGATCTAGAAATAAACCCATGATTTAAACTTAGAATAACATAGCCCCATGCCGGATTTATAGTAGGAACGTTTGTTTGCATCACGTGCATTTGACTTTGGGGACTCAACACAGGGGTTGGGTCCGTCTAGGACAAGTGTACCCAAATTAAAATACCATCCTGATGCATCCTACGTGCTACTTGCGCATCTGTTTGTTTCGGCTTGCATGCTGACTGGCTTCTAAAATAGGGAAAGAAAAAAAAATAAGAGTGAGAAGTAAGTATTTAAATTTTTGCTAGAGAGTACTTCTCTTTAATAGTCTTTATGTAGGACGAATTTAAATTACTCGAATTAGTGAATTTAAACAACCATATGATTAAACAAAAAAATAGTTACATCGTGGAATATTCAAATTTCTTAATTTTGAAATTTGTCCATCCCCCCACCTTTCAATCATTTGTTGCTTTATGAAATGACAAAGGAGGAAAAAACAAAAGGAGAGCGGGGCGAGTCACCTACTAAGCATAAACGACGTCGTATGCGGGTCGTAAAACCTATTTAATTCACGATAAGATCCGTTTATTCTCCTTCTTCGAAATTGGGAGCTCCTCCTCAATCATCATCGAACATAGGTTTCTGATCATCGTCGAACAACTGATATAATCACCGCATAATGGTAACTTTTAGATCCCCAAAATTCGATTTTATTCTTATAATTCTAATTTGTCATATTGAAAAATCCTAGAGCAAAAGCTCGATTTTATTCTTTTTTATAATTCATTGTAGTGCAATTACCGATAGTTTGATCAAGACAAAATTATAAAGTATTATAATGAATCGGGTCCAAATGGAAAAGAATTGATATTGAGGATTCTTATAGAAAAATCAAACTATTTAATGGGCTTTTTGTTATGAAATTGAAGTGTCGTGCTCGTTTAAATTGGGAATTTATGCATATTTTAAATTTGATCTGATTATTTTGGTTCAAATTCGGAAATTTTTAAAAGCCAGGGCTTTGGCTTTTATGCATGATTGTTAATTCTTGGTGTACACAGCTTATTACTGTTGCGACTTAAGATTGTAGTTCAATCACTAATGACATGTTCTGAGACAAATTATTGAGTATTGAAGTGAAACAGGTCCAAATGGAACAGAATTGATAGGGAGGATTCATATAGCTGAAAAAAGAACCTACTATGGGATTGAGGTGACATTATTATTATTATTATTTTTGTTGATCGATGTAACGACCCGACCAGTCGTTTAGAGAGTTATAGCCCCTGATCCCCTATTAACTGCTTCTCCCATATCTATTTTTACTATTGTGAGTTGCTGGGGAGACCGCAGGTGCGGGATCGCACGTTCAGCGCACAAAGTGCAGAAGCGGAGATTGGAGGCGTGGCTAGGGATCGCAGGTGTGAGGGAATTTCCGCATCTGCGATACCCGCAGATGCGTTATAGGAACGCCAGACACGGTGAATGACCCCAGAAGTGGACAGTGCTCCGCAGGCGCGCACATGCAGGTGCGACCCTTTTGCTGCATATGAGGTCCCAGCCCCCTTTAGTGATTTTCGCACCTGCGATGGATTTCCCGCAGGTGCGGTTGAAGGCTCGCAGAAGCGAGTTTACTGGGTAGAAAAGAGGAATTCGAGGGTTGATAGCTGGGTAAGTGGTTCTAACTCGGATTGGACTATATTTCATGAATCTATTGCTATTTTCATCATCTAATTAGGGATTTGAGTTGAAAATTTAGGGAGAAATGGCAGAAACTTCATAGACTAAAATTTCGAGTTTTGGAAGGTGATTTGAGGTCGGATTCGAGTAATTCTTGTATGGTTAGACTCGTGAGTGAATGGGTGTTCGTATTTTGTGACTTTTACCCAATTCCGAGATGTGGGCCCTGGGAGACCTTTTGGGGCAATTTTCTTATTTCTTGATTTAGCTTTGATTTCATTAATTAGATTAATTTCTTATAGTTGTATTTATGGTATGAATTTGATTTTGGCTAGATTTGGGCCATTCAGAGTCGGATATTCGCGAAAAAGGCATTGTTACCGATTGATTGAGCCTGGTTTGAGGTAAGTGGCTTGCCTAACCTTGTGTGGGGGAGATCCCCTTAGGATTTGGTACTGTTGTGATATGTGAGCGCCTTGTACGTGAGGTGACGAGTACGTACACGGGCTATTTGTTGAAAAATCTGATTTATTTTACTGAGTAGCGATTTGTTTCCTTTAATTTGAGTTATACCGTTTAAATAAGTATTAGTCTATTTTTCATTCTTAATTGAGTTATCCCAATATGCGTAGTTATCCTGTTTAGTCTAATATCGCATGTCTACATGCTTTAACTGCTTATTTGAACTGTGTGAAGCATTCCTAGTTCATTTCCTGTTTTTCCTTGTTCTTTATCAACCTTAACTGTAAAATTCTTGTTGTTAACCATGGTATTTATTGGTTGAGTTGTGTGTTTACTTTTGAGACTACGAGGCGGTTCCTCGGTAGTTCTCTCTGCACATTTACTTTTGAGACTATGAGGCGGTTCTTCGGGAGTTCTCCCTGTATATTTACTTTTGAGACTACGAGGCGGTTCCTTGGGAGTTCTCCCTGCACATTTACTTTTGAGACTACGAGGCAGTTCCTTGGGAGTTCTCCCTGCACATTTACTTTTGAGACTACGAGGCGGTTCCTCGAGAGTTCTCCCTGTATATTTATTTTGGGACTACGAGACGGTATCTCGGGAGATCCCCTACTATTTACCCTTGTGTGTTCTGCGTTCTGCGTTGCTACTTTGCTATGTTCTCTTTGTTTAAATTCTAGTGTCTTATTATATTGTACATTCTCCTACTTTATTTATTATATACCAGTGGGCCTGACCTGACCTCGTCACTACTCGACTGAGGTTAGGCTTGGCACTTACTGGGTACCGTTATAGTATACTCATGCTACTCTTCTGCACATATTTTTGTGTGAAGATCCAGGTACTACTTATCAGCCCCGTTATTAGCTGAGAGTGCTTGCTGTTGTACGGAGACTTCAAGGTACATTTGCAGCGTCAGCAGACCTCGGAGTCCCCCTCTATTCTCTCTTATGACATTTACCTTTCGTACTTCTTTTATTAGACTCTGGTGTATAGAGATACTAGTTTCCTTCTGTAGCTTGTGACTTACAATGTTCCAGGTTTTGGGAAGACTGTGTATTATAGAGTATTGGTTATTGTACATGCCGAGCGGCATTGTTACTAGTTATTCAGTTATCCACTATTGTTAATTGCCAAGTTTTACTTTCGTTTTTGTTATATTTCCGCAATTTGTTAGGCTTACCTAGTCGTAGAGACTAGGTGTCGTCATGACGTTATACGGAGAGAGTTTAGGTCGTGACAAGTTAGTATCAGAGCTCTAGGTTCATAGGTGTCGTGAGTCACAAGCCAGTTTATTAGAGTCTCGCGGATCGGTACGGAGACATCTGTACTTATCTTCGGGAGGCTATGGAACTGTTAGAAAAAATTATACTTCTTTGATTCCTTGTCGTGCGAAATTTTTTGACGTAAAAATTCTAAACTTCTATATTCTATTCTCTCACAGATGGTGTGGACACGTACATGCGGATCTGATGACCAGGAACCCGTGCCCCCTGCTAGAGCCGCGAGAGGCCGGGGCCGAGGTAGAGGCTGAGGACGTCCATGCGGTGCAGCTAGAGCACCCGCACGTGCTGCTAAAGAGGAGCCCCCAGTAGCTCCAACTGGAGGGCAGACACCAGAGGTACTTATTGCTGCACCAGCCCTCCAAGAGACTCTAGCCCAGTTCCTGAGCATGTTCAGCACCAGAACGGCTCAGGCTGGATTGATTCTACTTGCTTCTGCCACTCGCAGCTCGCATTCCTGAGCAGAGGGTCCAGGTTGATCAGGCCCCAGAGTTCATCCCTATGCAGCCGGTAGCTCTGGTTCAGCACGAGACTAGGATAGCAGCTTCTGAGGTGGATCAGCTTAGACTTGAGAGTTACAAGAAGTACCACCCACCTACCTTCAGCGGATTGGCTACTGATTATGCTCAGGGTTTTCTGGAGGAGTGTCATCGTATTCTCCGTACTATGGGCATAGCAGAGATAAGTGGGGTTTCTTTTACCACCTTCCAGCTTAGAGGAGCAACCTATCAGTGGTGGCGTGATTATGACTTGAGTAGTCCAGATGAGGCAACTTCACTTACATGGACTCAATTTTCGGACATGTTTTTGAGAGAGTATATCCCTTAGAGCCTCAGGGACTCATGGCGTGCGGAGTTTGAGCAGTTGCGTCAGGGTGCTATGACTGTGTCATAGTATGCAGTCCGCTTTAGTGATTTGGCCCGGCATGCATCGGCCTTGGTTGCCACAGTTCGAGAGAGGGTTCTGTAATGATCCAACCGGTCATTTTGACTTTTAGAACCCCGTTCCCTAAAATAAAACTCCATGTATGTACTTTTAATGATTTATAACTTGCGAGGATGGTTGGTTCGGGATTTGGAAGTGTTTGGGTTGAAATCGAAACACTTGGTTCCATAAGTTGGCTTTAAAAGGCCAAGCTTGACTTCGGTCAACATTTCGATAAAATGACCCCGGAAAAGAATTTTGATATTTCCAACAACTCCGTATGGTGATTTTGGACTTAGGAGCGTGTTCGGAATTTTATTTGGAAGTCCGTAGTTAAATTAGGTTTGAAATGGCTAAAATAGGAATTTAAGTTTGGAAGTTTGACCGGAGAGTTGACTTTTTGAAATCGGAGTCGGAATCCAGTTCTGAAAATTTTCATAGCTCCTTTATGTCATTTATGAGTTGTGTACAAAAATTGAAGTCAATCGAACTTGATTTGATATGTTTCGACATCGAATATAAAAGTTGGAAATTTTAAGTTTCATTAAGCTTGAATTAGAGCATAATTTGTGGTTTTAGCATCTTTTTATGTGATTTTAGGTTTCAAATAAGATTGTATGATGTTTTAGGACTTGTTGGTATATTTGGTTGAGGTCTCGAGGGCCTCGGGTGAGTTTCAGATGGTTAACAGATCAAAAGTTGGACTTAAAACAGTTGCTGCAATTTTTCTCTTATGCTGGAAATTCTGGGTTGTGATCGAGCCCAATATCGAGGCCTACGATCGAGGGTCATGATCGAAGGCAGGGCTCGAGGGTCATGATCGAAAGCCCATGCTCGAGAGCCATGATCAAAGACAAAGGTTCGAGGGCCATGATCGAAGCCTCGATCGAGGTCGAGGATCGAGGCCATGATCGATGTCATGATCGAAGACCCAGGCTCGAGGGCCATGATAGAACCACGATCGAGGCCGAGGATCGAGGTCATGATCGAGGGCTGCCTGGGCACAATTATAAAGGAGGGCATTCGTCCCATCCGCCAATTTTAACAAATTGGAGATTGAGCAGAGGCGATGTTTGATAGATTTTCAAGAAAAAGACATTGGGGTAAGTGATTCTAACTCGGATTTGGTCAATATACACGAATATATCATTCTTTTTACCATTTAATTAGTGTTTTGAGATTTAAGTTTGGGAAAGTTTTGAAATCTCATAAAAATGAATTTTTGAGATTTCGGTATCGATTCGGAGTCGGATTTGAGTGAAAGTGGAATGGTTGGACTCGTAATTGAATGGGTTTTCGGATTTTGTAACTTTCACCGGATTCCGGGGAAAGGGTCTACTAGTGGATTAAATTGGAGCAAATTGAGGTAAGTCTCTTGTCTAATCTTGTGAGGGAAAAATTACCCCATAGGCAATTAAAGTAATAATTGTTGCTAATTGTGGGGGCTACGTACGCACGAGGTGACGAGAGTCCGTGCGTAGCTACTATTAATGCTAAAGTCTGGGTAGTTTAGGACTCAAAGCATGAATTACTTGTGTAAATTGTATTCTTTGTTTAATTAATATTATTTGATATATATACATATATATTGTGAATTGTTAGATAAAAATATTAAAGGATGTAATATTAAAGGATGAAAATCTCATGTACTTGATTTTCTGTTTAAATTAATTAATTGTTAAGAGAAATTATTCTTCCTCCCACATTTATCGTATAATAAATATACTCTCCTTCCGGAGGTACATAAGAAAATGTCCTCCTTTCTTATGGAGCGGGTCGAACGCCTCGGCAGGATAGATGCATCTATGGATCGAGCCGCACGTCCCTCGGCAGTGTACACGATATTCTGGATCGGGCTGTACGACCTCGGCAAAAATCGTGCCTAATAATAATAATTACACGATACTTTTGATAGTTTATTGCAGCTTGTGAAGTTAATTGATAAATTGGAAATTTTTGGAATTTAAAGAATTAATTATCTCTGCTTGTTAAGGAATTATTGTTATCCCTGTAAATGAGGCTAATTAATATATTGAGAATTGTTGCATTTGAAGGAATTTAATTATTTCTGCCGGTTAAAGAAAATCATTGTAAATTTTATAAATCATGTTGATATAGATATTGATATTTTTATTTTATTTATTATGATCTAGATATTGAAATTTTTATTTTATTTATTATTATTGACTCTTAGTGAGTGTCAAAGTCGGCTATCTCGTCTCTACCACTTCGAGATCAGGCTTGATACTTACTGGGTACACGTTGTTTACGTACTCATGCTACACTTGCTGCACTTTTTGTGCAGGATCTGAGGCAGGTACTAGTGAAGGACCTATCATCGCACATCCACGTTATCCAGAGGTGTAGTGGTGAGCTGCCTTTCTGAGCCGTTCTGCAGCTACCAGTGCCTCTTCTTGCATTTTTATTCTGTCTATTTTTATTTCAGACAGTATTTGGAGTTTTGTATAATCTACTAGATGCTCATACACTTGTGACACCAGGTCTTGGAACACACATTGGTAGAATTTGGAATTGTATTATTTTCTTGGATTTAAGTTAATTAGTATCTTTTCTAATTTCTTAATATTGCTAGTAAAATAATAAAATTTCTTAGAAAACTATTTTGAAAATAATTGATATATGTTTAATTTATTTGTTGGATTGCCTAACTGTAGTGTTGGGCGCCATCACGACCTATAGATGAAATTGGGTCGTGACAACATGGTATCAGAGCACTAGGTTCACGTAGGTCTCACAAGTTATGAGCAGACCTAATAGAGTCTTGTGGATCGGTACGGAAACGTCTTTACTTATCTTCGAGAGGCTATAGGGTGTTAGGAAACTACCTTTCTTCATATTCCATCGTTCAATTAATGTAGTACTAAATATCCTTCTCTTATTCTCTCACAGACGGTGAGAACGCGCTCTAAAGAGGTTCCAGACCAGGGAATAGCTACACCCCCAGTTGCTAGAGGCCGAGGGAGGGCTCTAGCCCATGGTAGAGGGCGAGGACATCCCAGGACTGTTCCAGTTATGCCGCCAGTGGGTCCAGCAGAGAACCATATTGTTGGGGAACAGGGTGAGGTGCCTGTGGCAGAGCCAGCTCCGGTGGATTTCACATCTGCACCGAGATTTCAAGATGTTATGGGTTGTACGATGCAATTCATGGACAATATGACTCAGGCCGGTTTATTTTCGGCAGATCCAGCCACATATCAGGCGGGTGGGGAAGCACAGACCTCTACCGCGCAGGCTCATGGACAGGCAGCTATTGTATATCATACCCAGGGTGCATTACCTATGGGTGGAGCCCAGGCCAGTTGCAGCCGCTGATCCTCAGAAACTATTGGACATATGAACTAGACTACACCCTCCTGTCTTTGGGGTGAGCAACATGAGGATCCCCGGGATTTCATTGATCGGTTCAAGGATAGACTGTACAACATGAGGATATTGGAGTCTCATGGGGTAGACTTTGCTACTTTTCAGCTAGAGGGCAGAGCCCGTAGATGGTAGTAGTCTTATGTTCTTGGCAGACCAGCAGATTCTCCTCCCATGACTTGGCACAGGTTCACCCGTATTTTCCTGGACAGGTATATTCCACCCTCCCAGAGGGAAGAGTTGCTACTTCAGTTTGAGCAGCTCCAGCAGGGTCAAATGTCAATGACCGATTATGAGGTGAGGTTCTCTGAGTTATCTCGCCATGCACTTATGATACTCCCTACTGAGGCGGAGAGAGTGCGGAGGTTTGTTGTGGGTTTACATACTGGCATTCATTCCACTATGGCTCGGGAGGTTGAGATGGGTACTTCTTATGAGTTGGTTTTAGAGATAGCCCGCAGGATTGAGGGTGTACATCAGCGGAGCCGAGAGCAGGTTATGAGAGATAAGCGGTTCAAGTATTCTGGAGAGTTTAGAGGTTCTCCGTCTGGGGGTAGAGGTCAATTCGTGAGAGGGCAGTCCAACAGGCCCCCATATCAAGCACCACCGCCTCCTCGCGGTGCTCCAGTGCGACCTTATTTCAGTGTTATACCAGAGAGTTCTTATCGCCCACCAGCTATTCAGGGTCCTTCTAGTGGGTATTCAGGTCCCGAGGGTCAGACACTTAGTCAGCAGGCCATCGTACCAAAGAGTTGTTACAAGTGCGAGGATCCCAGTCACATACGGAGATTCTACCCCAGGCTCCGGGGTAAACTAGTGCAACAGGGTCAGCAGTCTATGATTACCGGACTAGTTGCTCCGCCAGTTGTCCGACCACCAAGAGGTGGAGGACAGGTGGGTAGGGGTCTTCCTAGAGGTGGAGGTCAGCCAGGTGGAGGCCATCCAGTTGGCGCTCCAGCTCGGTTCTATGCTTTTCCGGCCAGACCAAATGCAGAGGCCTCAGATGCCGTGATTACAGGTATTATTTCTATTTGCGGCAAAGATGCCTCAGTATTATTTGATCCAGGATCTACGTATTCATATGTGTCATCTCTATTTGCTCAATTCCTGGGTGTTTCTCGTGATTCCTTGAGTACTCTTATTTATGTGTCCACTCCTGTGGGCGATTCTGTTATTGTGAACCGGATCTACCGGTCCTGTATTATTATATTTTGTGGTTATGAAACTATAGAAGATCTTCTACTGCTTGAGATGACTGACTTTGAAATTATTTTGGGCATGGAATGGTTATCTCCATATCATGCTATTCTAGATTGTCATGCCAAGACTGTTACCTTGGCTATTCCAGCATTGCCTAGGCTAGAGTGGAAGGGTTCGTCTGTTAGTGCATTTAATCGGGTTATTTCTTTTATAAAGGCTCAACACATGTTTGAGAAGGGTTGCTTGGCTTATCTAGACTATGTTCGGGATACTACTACAGAGACTCCGACTATTGATTCAGTGCCTGTAGTTCGGGAGTTCTCTGATGTATTTCCTTCAGATCTTCCAGGTATGCCACCTGATCATGATATTGATTTCTGTATTGACTTGGCTCCAGATACCCAGCGTATATCTATCCCAATGTATCGCATGGCTCCAAAAGAATTAAAAGAACAGCTTGAGGAGTTACTAGCCAAAGGGTTCGTCGGACCGAGAGTGTCAGCTTAGGGTGCACCGGTATTATTTGTGAAGAAGAAGGATGGAACAATGCGGATGTGTATTGATTATCGCCAATTGAACAAAGTCACTATTAAGAACAAGTACCCGTTGTCGTGTATTGATGATCTATTTAACCAGTTGCAGGGTGCTAGGGTGTTCTCTAAGATCGACTTGAGGTCGGGGTATCATCAGTTGAAGATTCGGGATTCGAATGTTCCGAAGACTGCTTTCCGGACTAGATATGGTCATTATGAACTTCTGGTGATGTCTTTCGGTTTAAGTAATGCACCGGCAGTGTTTATGGATCTGATGAATAGGGTATTCATGCCATATAGTGATTTTAATCTATTCGCGCAGTAAGGAGGAGCATGAGCAGCATATGAGAGTAGTGCTTCAGACATTGCGGGAACAAAAGCTATATGCTAAGTTCTCAAAATGTGAGTTCTGGCTTGAGTCTGTAGCATTTTTGGGGCATATTGTATCGGGCGAGGGCATTAAGGTTGATCCCAAAAAGATTGAGGTAGTTCAAAATTAGCATCGTCCCACTTCGGTGATTGAGATCAGGAGTTTTCTGGGTTTAGCAGGTTATTATCGTCGGTTCGTGGAGGATTTTTCGTCTATTGCAGTACCTTTGACCAAATTAACCCAGAAGGGTGCTCCGTTCCTATGGTCTGATGATTGTGAGGTGAGCTTTCAGAAGCTCAAGACAGCATTGACTACAGCACCAGTGTTAGTGTTGTCTTCCGGTTCAGGAATGTATATAGTGTATTGTGACGCTTCACGTGTTGGCTTGGGTTGTGTACTGATGCAGGAAGGGCAAGTTATTGCATATGCTTCACATTAGCTGAAGCCCCACGAGAAGAATTATCCGGTATATGATTTGGAATTAGATGCGATTGTTCACGCTCTTAAGATTTGGAGGCATTATCTTTATGGGGTTTCTTGTGAAGTTTACACTAATCATCGCAATTTGCAGCATTTGTTCAAGCAGAGGGACCTAAATTTGAGGCAGCGCAGATGGCTGGAGTTACTGAAAGATTATGATATTACTATCATGTATCATCCGGGCAAAGCAAATGTGGTTGCAGACGCCTTAAGTAGAAAGGCGTAAAGTATGGGTAGTTTGGATTTCATTTCAGCAGAGGAGAGGCCATTGGCTTCAGATATTCAGTCCTTGGCCAACAAACTTGTGCGGCTGGATATTTCAGAGCCCTTCCTAGTTCTTGCATGTGTTATAGCTCACTATTTGAACAGATCAAGGCTCGCCCGTATGATGATCCACACTTAATGGTTCTTCGAGAAACGGTACTACGGGGTGGTGCCACGGAAGTTACTATTAGAGCGGATGGTGTTCTGTGACTCAAGGATTGTCTATGTGTTCCTAATGTGGATGGACTAAGGAAAAATATCCTAGATGAGGCACACAGTTCTCGGTATTCTATTCATCCAGGTGCTACGAAGATGTATCGCGACTTGAGGCAGCATTATTGGTGGAGACGAATGAAAAAGGATATAGTTGAGTATGTAGCTAGGTGTATAAATTGCCAGCAAGTTAAATATGAGCACCATAGGCATGGTGGCCTACTTCAGCAGATGAATATACCGGAGCGAAAATGGGAACGAATTACTATGGACTTTGTAGTTGGGTTGTCGCGGACCTTGCGGAAGTTTGATGCAATTTGGGTCATTGTCGACAGGTTGATCAAGTCGGTACACTTTATTCCTGTTGTGACTACGTATACTTCAGAGAGGTTGGCCCAGATATATATTCAGGAGATAGTTTGGTTGCACGGTGTGCCAATTTCTATCATATCAGATAGAGGCTCTCAGTTTACTTCACATTTCTGGAGAGCAGTACAGAGTGAATTGGGGACCCGTGTAGAGCTCAGCATAGCCTTTTATCTGCAGACTGACGGGCAGTCAGAACGGACGATTCAGATTTTGGAGGATATGCTTAGGGCATGAATAATTGACTTTGGAGGTCAGTGGGATCGTTTCTTGCCTTTGGCAGAGTTTGCTTATAATAACAGTTACCAATCCAGCAGCAAGATGGCTCCATTTGAGGCTTTATATGGTCGGCGATGTCGTTCGCCCATCAGATGGTTTGATCCCGGTGAATCTAAGTTATATGGTACTGATTTGGTGAAAGATGACTTGGAAAAAGTAAAGTTGATTCGGGAACGACTTGGTACAGCACATTCCAGACAGAAGAGTTACACAAATTAGAAAGCGCATGATTTATCATTTATGATGGGTGAAAGAGTTCTCTTGAAGGTTTCACCGATGAAGGGAATCATGAGATTCGGGAAGAAGGGCAAGTTGAGCCCAAGGTTTATAGGCCCATTTGAGGTGTTGAGACGAGTTGGGGAGGTTTCTTATGAGCTTGCATTGCCTCCCAGCTTATCGGGAGTTCATCCGGTTTTCCATTTATCTATGCTCCGGAAGTATCATACCGACCTATCACATGTGTTAGACTTTAGCACAGTTCAGCTAGATAAGAGTTTGGGTTATGAAGAGGAGCCAGTTTCCATTGTTGATAAGCAGGTTCACCAGTTGAGGTCCAAGAGGATTTTTGCAGTAAACGTCTAGTGGAAGGGCCAACCAGTTGAGGAAGCGACTTGGGAGGCCGAGGAAAACATGCTGAGAAGATATCCACACTTATTCAGCACTCTAGGTACAATTCTAAACCCGTTTGAGGACGAACGTTTGTTTAAGGGGTGAAGAACGTAATGACCCAATCGGTCATTTTGACTTTTAGAACCCCGTTCCCTAAAATAAAACTTCATGTATGTGCTTTTAATGATTTATGACTTGTGGGGATGGTTGGTTCGGGATTTGGAAGTGTTTGGGTTGAAATCGGAACACTTGGCTCCTTAAGTTGGCTTTAAAAGGCCAAGTTTGACTTCGGTCAACATTTTGAGAAAACAACCCCGGAATAGAATTTTGACGATTCCAATAGTTCCGTATGGTGATTTTGGACTTAGGAGCGTGTTCGGAATTTTATTTGGAAGTCCGTAGTTAAATTAGGGTTGAAATGGCTAAAATAGGAAATTAAGTTTGGAAGTTTTACCGGGGAGTTGACTTTTTGATATCGGAGTCGGAATCCAGTTCTGAAAATTTTTATAGCTCCGTTATGTCATTTATTACTTGTGTGCAAAATTTGAGGTCAATCGGACTTGATTTGATAGGTTTCGACATCGAATGTAGAAGTTGGAAATTTTAAGCTTCATTAAGCTTCAATTGGAGCATAATTCGTGATTTTAGCATCGTTTTATGTGATTTGAGATTTCAAATAAGTTCGTATGATATTTTAGAACTTGTTGGTATATTTAGTTGAGGTCCCGAGGGCCTCGGGTGAGTTTGGGATGGTTAACGGATCAAAAGTTGGACTTAAAACAGTTGCTGCAATTTTTCTCTTCTGCTGGAAATTTTGGGTTGTGATCGAGGCCCAAGATCGAGGCCCATGATCGAGACCCAAGATCGAGGCCATGATCGAGGGTCATGATCGAAGGCAGGGCTCGAGGGTCATCATCGAAGGAAGGGCTCGAGGGTCATGATTGAAGGCCCATGCTCGAGAGCCATGATCGAAGACAAAGGTTTGAGGGCCATGATCGAGGGCTGCCTGGGCACAATTATAAAGGAGGGCATTCGTCCCATTCGCCATTTTTAACAAATTGGAGCTTGAGCAGAGGCGATGTTTGATAGATTTTCAAGGAAAAGACATTGAGGTAAGTGATTCTAACTCGGATTTGGTCAATATACACGAATATATCATTGTTTTCACCATTTAATTAGTGTTTTGAGATTTAAGTTTGGGAAATATTTGAAATCTCATAGAAACGAATTTTTGAGATTTCGGTATCGATTCGTAGTCAGATTTGAGTGAAACTGGTATGGTTGGACTTGTAATTGAATGGGTTGTCGGATTTTGTAACTTTCACCGAGTTCCGAGACGTGGGCCCCACAGACGAATTTTTAATTAATTTCAGAATTTTTATTGAAAATGTAGTATTTTCTTATGAAATTGATTCTATAAGTTTTAGTGATTGTATCGAATTATTTTAGCTAGATTCGAGCCAGACAGAGTTGGATAACCGAGGAAAGGGTCTACTAGTGGATTAAATTGGAGCAAATTGAGGTAAGTCTCTTGTCTAATCTTGTGAGGGGGAAATTACCCCATAGGTAATTAAAGTAATAATTGTTACTAACTGTGGGGGCTACGTACGCACGAGGTGACGAGAGTCCGTGTGTAGCTACTATTAATGCTAAAGTCCGGGTAGTTTAGGACTCAAAGCATGAATTACTTGTGTAAATTGTATTCTTTATTTAATTAATATTATTTGATATATATTTATATATTGTGAATTGTTAGATATGACGGGAGTCCATGCGTAGCTATATATATTGTGAATTGTTAGATAAAAATATTAAAGGATGGAAATCTCATATACTTGATTTTCTGTTTAAATTAATTAATTGTTAAGAGAAATTGTTCTTCCTCCCAAATTTATCTTATAATAAATATACTCTCCTTCCGGAGGTACATAAGAAAATGTCCTCCTTTCTTATGGAGCGGGCCGAACGCCTCGGCAGGATAGGTGCATCAATGGATCGCGCCGCACGTCCCTCGGCAGTGTACACGATACTCTGGATCGGGTTGTACGACCTCGGCAGAAATCGTGCCTAATAATAATAATTACACGATACTTTTGATAGTTTATTGCAGCTTGTGAAGCTAATTGATAAATTAAAAATCTTTGGAATTTAAAGAGTTAATTATCTCTGCTTGTTAAGGAATTATTGTTATCCCTGTAAATGAGGCTAATTAATATATTGAGAATTGTTGCATTTGAAAGAATTTAATTATTTCTGCTGGTTAAAGAAAATCATTGTAAATTTTATAAATCATGTTGATATTGATATTTTTATTTTATTTATTAATATCTAGATATTGATATTGTTATTTTATTTATTATTATTTACTCTTAGTGAGTGTCAAAGTCGGTCATCTCATCTCTACCGCTTCGAGATTAGGCTTGATACTTACTGGGTACACGTTATTTACGTAATCTTACTACACTTGCTACACTTTTTGTGCAGGATCTGAGGCAGGTACTAGTGGAGGACCTATCATCGCACATCCACGCTATCCATAGGCGTAGTGGTGAGTTGTCGTTCTGAGCTGTTCTGCAGCTACCAATGCTTCTTCTTGCATTTTTATTCTGTTTATTTTTATTTCAGACAGTATTTGGAGTTTTGTATAATCTACTAGATGCTCATACACTTGTGACACCAGGTCTTGGCACAGACATTGGTAGAATTTGGAATTGTATTATTTTTTTGGATTTAAGTTAATCGGTATCTTTTCTAATTTCTTAATATTGCTAATAAAATAATAAAATTTCTTAGAAAATTATTATGAAAATAAGTGATATATGTTTTATTTGTTGGCTTGCCTAGCTGTAGTGTTGGGCGCCATCACGACCTATAGATGAAATTGGGTCGTGACAAGTTCGTCGGTTTATTGAGGGACTCCACCCCAGTATCAGGATTAGTATGGTCAGGGGGCTGGAGATGAATATTTCTTACCATCGGGTTGTGAGTATTTCTAGGAGATTGGAGGGCATGCTCTCTCGGGATAGAGAGGAGAGAGAGGCCAAGAGGTCTCGAGAGACTGGTTCTTATTTTGGTGTTCGTGCCCCAACAGCTCGCCATGGTAGGGGTTATGGGAGTCACCCTGTTCATTCAGATCTTCCAGTCGCCAGTGGTATTCCGGTCCCTTCTAGGCCCCAGGAGCCTTATTATGCACCGCCAGTATCTAGTGTGCCTCCTGCTCGGGGTGCTTTTAGAGGCCAGTCTAGCAGACCTGGCCCGAGCCAGTCACAATAGTCACGCTCTCCGAGATCTTGTTTTGAGTATGGAGGCACTTGCCATATGGTGAGGGATTGCCCCAGATTTAAGAGGGGTGCACCTCCACAGACTTCTCAGCCACCACGTGCTCCACCGGGTCCTCGGGTTATGATTCAGTACCAGCTATCGCCCCACCTCCTCAGCCAGCTCGAGGTGGAGGTCGGGGAGGTCGAGGTCGCCCTAGAGGGGGAGGCCAGGTCAGATATTATGCTCTTCCAGCTTGTATAGAGGTAGTTGCTTCCGACTGTGTCATTACAAGTATTGTTTCGGTCTGTCATAAAGATGCGTCGGAATTATTTGACCCAGGCTCTACATATTCCTATGTGTCCTTTTATTTTGCCCCATATTTGGGTGTATCTCGGGATTCTTTGAGTTCCCATGTTTATGTGTCTACTCCTGTGGGAGATTCTCTTATTGTAGACCGCGTGTATCGGTCGTGTTTGATTGCTCTTAGTGGTTTTGAGACCAGAGCTGATTTATTATTACTTAGCATGGTAGACTTTGATGTTCTCTTAGCCATGGACTGGTTGTCTCCCCATTATGCTATTCTTGATTGTCACGCTAAGACCGTGATGTTGGCTTTGCCAGGTTTACCGTGATTTGAGTGGAGAGGTACCTTAGAGTATACTCCCAGTAGAGTTATTTCATTCCTTAAAGCTCAATGAATGGTTGAGAAGGGGTATGACGTGTATCTAGCTTATGTGAGAGATATCAGTATTGATACCCCTAAAGTTGAATCGGTCCCAGTAGTGAGGGACTTTCCATATGTATTTCCAGCTGATCTTCCGGGCATGCCGCCCGATAGAGATATTAATTTTGGCATTGATTTGTTGCTGGGCACTCAGCCTATCTCTATTCCTCTGTATCGTATGGCTCCTCCTGAGATGAAGGAGTTGAAGGAACAGTTACAAGAATTGCTTGATTAGGGCTTCATTCGGCCCAGTGTGTCACCTTGGGGTTCTCCTGTCTTATTTGTGAAGAAGAAGGATGGTTCTATGCGGATGTGTATTGATTACCGCCAGTTGAACAAAGTTATAGTGAAGAACAGGTATACATTGCCTTGTATTGATGATTTATTTGATCAGCTACAGGGTGCCATGGTATTTTCCAAGATTGACTTACGTTCAGGCTATCATCAGCTGAAGATTCGAGAGCCAGATATCCCGAAGACTGCTTTCAGGACTCGGTATGGTCACTACGAGTTCCATATGATGTCATTTGGGCTGACCAATTCCCTGGCAGCTTTTATGCACTTGATGCACGGTGTGTTCCGGCCCTATCTTGACTCATTCGTTGTTGTATTTATTGACGATATTTTGGTGTATTCCCGGACTTGGGAGGATCATGAGCAGCATCTGATGACTGTTCTTCAGACCCTGAGAGAAAAGAGGTTATATGCAAAATTTTCAAAGTGTGAGTTCTGGCTAGACTTAGTGGCATTCTTGGGTCATGTAGTATCGAGTGATGGGATCCAGGTGGATCCGAAGAAGTTGGAAGCAGTGCAGAGTTGGCCTAGACCTTCATCAGCTACGGAGATCCGGAGTTTTCTTGGTTTGGTGGGGTATTACCATCATTTTGTAGAGGGATTCTCATCTATTGCAGCACCTATGACCAGGCTGAACCAGAAGAGTGCTCCGTTCAGGTGGACAGAGGAGTGTGAGGAGAGCTTTCAGAAGCTCAAGATAGCTTTGACTACAGCCCCAGTATTGGTATTGCCTACAGGTTCGGGGTCTAATACTGTATATTATGATGCATCGCGGATTAGTCTCAGTGCGGTGTTGATGCAGGGTGGTACGGTGATTTCCTACACGTCCAGAAAGCTGAAGGTACATGAGAAGAACTATCCTGTACACGACCTTGAGTTAGCAGCTATTGTTCATGCCCTGAAGATTTGGCGGCACTATTTGTACGGTGTTCCATGTGAGATTTACCGATCATCGTAGTTTGCAGCATCTATTCAAGCAAAAGGACCTTAACTTGCGTCAGCGGAGGTGGTTGGAGCTACTTAAGGATTATGATATCACTATTTTGTATCACCCAGGAAAGGCCAATGTGAGGCAGGAGAGGGTCAGTCTGGAAGCAATTATGCGGTCGACTATGCGACCGCATAACTGTTCTGCAGTGCATTATGCGACCGCAAAATAGTTATGCGGACCGCATAGTGACCGCAGACACAGACAGATTTTTGGTCGTTTTGGTCAGCAATTATGCGACCGATATGTGGTCTGCATATTGATTATGCTCAAATTAGAGAGTGGGTTTGGAAATGATGGAATCTTCCACTAAAGAGCCTTAAAACATTGATACACACCTAGTGTTTGATAGTATGCTCAAATGAGCCAAAACCATGTTCACCTTCCTAATTTTGGTTCAATTTTGTTATATTGCTAAAATAGATGGAAGTTGCTAATAGTCTGGAACATCTTAGAGTTTTAAGAGGCTCAATTGAGGTATGTTGGCTAAACCCCCCTTCTTCTTAGAATCGAATCCCACGGTGTTCATGTAATTGGATTAAGTCCTTGATCATTATTGAATTGGCTTTTCCTAATGTTGTTGTATGGAAGGATGTTTGTTCAATGTTTATGCTAAATGCTTCATCATGTCATCTTTCCATTTGAGAATATGTTCAAAATATGGAATATGTCTTAGGAATGTTAAGACTTCATGTCAAGATTGAAATAAAGGTTGTTTTGCCAAATTGTATGAAAGGCCCCTATGTGCCTTAGATTTCCCAAATTGCTCATATATGAATTAATGTCTTGAATGGGAAGCTCTATTGATGACGATAATGATAATGATATTTGAAGGTGGAAAAGGGAACTGGAACTATGAAATACGGCCAAGTGCCAAGAATGACTTTGTAATCGTAATCACTAGTGCCAATGAATTGAAAGTATATGAAAGCAATTCGATGTGAGATGATTGAATGAAGAAGGTAATGTCTCAAATGAGATGGCCTAGCCAATCGGGCCGAGATCGGACTCCGTGTAAGAACACGGTGGTATTGTGAATGAAATTATGGTAATATCTCAAATGAGATGGCCTAGCCAATCGGGCCGTGATCGGACACCATGCCGCACACATGGTGGTACTGTGCCGGAAATTATAATGAAATTGTGGTAATGTCTCAAATGAGATCGCCTAGCCGATCGGAGATTGGACTCAGTGTAAGAATACGGAGGTATTGTGAATTGTGGAACATCAGTACTAAAGGTCACCCAACCTAGTAATATGGAAATTGTCTTGAAAATGTATATGATCCTTAACTTGTTGTTTTACTATTATTTGAAGCCCTTATTGAATTCTTGATTGTCCCTCTTGTATTATTATTCATTATATTGAGTTGGTGTTTAGCTATACATACTAGTGTTATTCGACGGTACTAACATCCCTTTTGCCGGGGGCGCTGCATCTTTAAACAGATGCAGGTGGTTACATAGCAGACAGTGCGGATCTCAGATAGTGCTGCATCCTCTTCTCAGCGAACTCGGTGAGCCCCATTTCATTTCGGGGTCATGTATTGTACCTTTTGTTTATATCATGGTCATTTTTGAGGTATAGTCGGGGCCTTGTTGTCGGCACCATCTTTACTTTCTTTTGTATCTTTAGAGGCTCCGTAGACACTATATGGGTTGTATATGGGTGTTGGGAATGTTAAACAAGTTATGTTGTGTTTCATCACTTGTTCCACTTGAACTATATGAAATGTGAATTTTGAGACTTAAAGGCGTAATGACTAATTAAATGATTTAGGATTGTATGAATGAGATTCCTACTGTATAATTAATGAAATCACACATTTTCTTGATCATGGGTTAATTGGGTAGAAAGTATCTAACAGGCTTGCTCGGCCGGGTTCACTCGGTTGAGCGCCGGTCGCGCTTCCCGAGGATGGGGCATGACAAACTTGGTATCAGAACCTAAGATTTTAAAGTGGCATACGATGTGTCGAAGCCATGTCTAGTAGAGTCCTTCTTATCGGTGTGTTGTCGACCACATCTATAAGTTGGAGGCTACTTGGACATTTAGGAACAATACCCTTCTTTGATATTCTGGATCGTGCGATGAAACTAATTGTTCAACTATTCCTCCTCTAACTCGTGCATTCCTTTAACTTTCAGTATATGGCACCTAAGAAGAGAGCAAGAACTGGCCTAGGAGCCAATGTCGCCCTATGAGTGGTAGTTGACCCTTTACTTGATGATACGAGTGAACACCCGAGGGGTGAGGATAATCCCCCGACTGCTACACTACCTGATTCCACTATATCGGCCCAGGCCACACCAGTTCCTACACCTACTGAGGGTGCGACGGTTCCTCCACCTGGTATTCCAATTCCACCTCCAGCCCCGGAATTCGGCTCTGATATTTCTGATTTGGATCTTAGGGGAGCTATTCAGATGCTGACTTAGATAGTGGCTTCTCAGGCCTAAAGGTCGAATGATGCACCTACATCCTCTAGCCAGCAAGGGTATACTAGTGGTTCCAAGGTGAACAGGTTTCTACAGTTGGATCCTCCGGTGTTCACATGTGCTAATACCGAGGAGGACCCATAGGACTTCCGTGATGAGATGTATAAGACTCTCCGGGTTATGCGCGCTACTGATACGGAGGGAGTGGAGTTGGCCACCTACCGCCTGAAAGGGGTGGCATATTCGTTGTTTGAGCTGTTGGAGGACTCTCGGGAGGAGGGAAGCCCTCCAGCGAGATGGAGTAAATTTGTGGATGCCTTTATGGACCATTTCTTGCTTGTTGAGACTAGGGCAGCCCGTGCCGCAGAGTTTGAGAATCTTAAGCAAGGGAGTAGGAGTGTGTGGGAGTATCACATGGAGTTCACGCGCCTGTCAAAATAATGCCATTCTCATGTTTCCTACTATGGAGGCTAGAGTGCGCTGGTTTGTGCAGCACCTTAGCCCCTTGGTTATCAATGCGGCCACTACAACTGCCTTGAATTCGGATATGAACTATGGTAAAATGGTAGAATTTTCTCAAGCTACAGAGGACTGCAAATTGAAGAACAAAAGGGAGCGAGAGGGTACCAGCAAGGCCCGGTCCGCAGGCAACTTTGGGGAGTCATTTGGTGGGGGAAGATCAGCTTTCAAGGGAGGGTCACCACGGCCAACCCAGTCTTATGCTCAATATTCAGCTAGTGCACTGCCAGCGGGGCACAGTCAGCAGTAAGGAGTCGCTTCAGGCCCAATCAGGGCAGCAGGGGACCCCACCATCAGGGCCGATCAGGAGGGAGGTTCCCACAGCAGCGGAGGACCCCATGCCCCAGGTGTGGGAAGATGCACTTGGAGATTTGCTACATGGAATTACCTATATGTTACGGGTGTAGATTGAGGGGTCATATTCAAAGAGAGTGTCGTTCATCCGGCCAGGGTGCGGGCAGGGGCACAGTAGAGCCATCCAGTTCTGCAGTTGCTACATCTTCAGCCCCCCTCCAGCTCGAGGCCTTCCGGCAGCAGTAGGGCGTGGCACATCTAGGGGTGGTGCGCAGAGTTCAGGAGGACCCAGCTGTTTCTATGCTTTGAGCAGTCTCCAGAATGCACAGGCTTCTCCAGATGTTGTCACAGGTATATTGACTGTCCAAACTCATGATGTATATGCTCTTATTGATCTCGGTTCCACCTGGTCCTATGTTACCCCTTATGTTGCTATGGAATTTGGGATAGAACCGGAACAGCTTCATGAGACGTTCTCTGTATCTACTCTGGTTGGCGAGTCTATTGTGGCCGCATGAGTGTATAGCGGTTGTGTTGTCATGGTGCGTGGTCGGGACACCATGGCCGATCTCATTGAATTGGGGATGGTTGATTTTGATGTAATTATAGGAATGGATTGGCTTTATTCATGTTTTGCTAAGCTCGACTGCCGAACTAGAACTGTGAGGTTTGAATTTCCAAAATGAGCTAGTTATTGAGTGGAAGGGGGATAATGTGGTGCCGAAGGATAGGTTTATTTCTTATCTTAAGGCCACGAAGATGATTAACAAGGGGTGTAACTATCACTTGGTCCGGTTTATGGACACCGATGTTGAGGCACCTACATTCGAGTTAGTGCCAGTTGTGAATGAATTTCCGAAGGTCTTTCCTGATGAGCTCCCTGGGGTTCCGCCAGACAGGGAGATTGATTTTGGGATTGATGTGATGCCAGGAACACAGCCTATATCTATCCCGCCCTACAGAATGGCACCAACAGAATTGAAGGAACTAAAGGAATAGTTGAAGGATTTGTTAGAGAAGGGTTTCATCCAATCGAGTGTGTCGCCATGGGGCGCACCTGTTCTTTTTGTGAGGAAGAAATATGGATCACTGAGGATGTGTATTGACTACCGGCAACTCAACAAAGTCACAATCAAAAACAAATACCCACTACCAAGAATAGATGATTTGTTTGATCAGTTACAAGGTGCTAGATACTTCTCCAAAATTGATTTACGGTCCGGATATCACCAATTGAAGATCATGGAGCAGGATATGGGCACTTTGAATTTCTGGTAATGTTTTTTGGGCTAACAAATGCCCATGCAGCTTTCATGGATCTTATGAATCGAGTTTTCAAGCCTTTCCTCGACTCCTTTGTTATAGTGTTCATTAACGACATTCTTGTGTATTCATGAGGTCAGGAGGACCATGCCGATTGTATGCGAAGTTTTCAAAGTGTGAATTTTGGCTCGAATCTGTCACATTCTTGGGTCATGTTGTCTCTAGAGAAGGAATCAAGGTTGATCCTCAAAAGATTTTAGCAGTAAAGAATTGGCCTAGACCTACAATGCCCACCGAGATTCGCAGTTTCTTGGGCTTAGCAGGGTATTACAGGAAGTTTGTGGAGGGGTTCTCTACCCTTGCCTCTTCGTTGACTAAATTGACTCAGAAAACAGTTAAGTTCCAATGGTCCGATGTTTGTGAAAGGAGCTTCCAGGAGTTGAAATTGAAATTGACTACAACGCCGGTGTTGACCCTACCAGAGGGTACAAAAGGGTTTGTGGTATATTGCAATGCTTCAAGAATTGGTCTTGGGTGTGTATTAATGCAACACGGCAAGGTTATAGCCTATGCTTCTAGGCAGCTCAAAAATTATGAAAAGAATTATCCAACACATGACTTAGAACTGGCGGCGATGGTTTTTTCATTGAAAATTTGGCGACACTATTTGTATAGGGTCCATGTGGATGTATTCACGGACCATAAGAGACTTCAATATATTTTCAAACAAAAAGAGCTGAATCTGAGGCAAAGAAGATGGCTTGAGTTACTCAAGGATTATGACATCGATATTCTATATCACCCGGGGAAAGCTAATGTTGTGGCAGATGCTCTTAGATGGAAATCTATGGGTAGTTTAGCACACTTGGAGGTATATCAAAGGTCATTGGCCAAGGAAGTCCATCGATTGGCTAGTTTGGGAGTTCGTCTTAAGGACTCTAGTGAAGGAGGGGTAATTGTGCAAAATAAGGCTGAATTATCGTTTGTTGTGAAAGTCAAGGAGAAGCAATACAACGATACATTTTTGGTGCAATTGAGGGAAGGGATTCAAAAACATAAGACTACTATTTTTACTCTTGGCATGGATGATGGTACATTAAGGTACCAAGGGCAACTATGTGTTCCGAATGTAGATGGTCTCCGGGAAAGAACCATGATCGAGGCTCACGCCTCTAGGTATTCCGTACATCCAGGTTCTACGAAGATGTATCACGACCTCAAGGAAGTCTATTGGTGGAATGACATGAAAAGAAATGTGGCAGACTTTGTGGCAATGTGTCCAAACTGTCAACAAGTGAAGGCCGAACATCAACGACCTGGTGGGTTGGCACAGAACATAGGAATTCTAATGTGGAAGTGGGAAATGATTAATATGGATTTTGTGGTAGGATTACCGTGAAATTTGCGCAAGTTTGACTCAATTTGTGTGATTGTGGATCGACTCACGAAATCAGCACACTTCTTGCCGGTTAAGGCTACCGATACAGCGGAGCAGTATGCTCAGTTGTATATCAAAGAAATAGTCAGGCTACATGGCACTCCAGTTTCTATCATTTCTGATCGAGGGGGCTCAGTTCACGGCTAATATTTGGAAGAATTTTCAGCAAGGTTTGGGTACTCAGGTGAATCTTAGTACAGCTTTCCATCCACGGACCGACGGGCAAGCAGAGCGGACTATTCAGACGCTTGAGGACATGTTGTGTGCTTGTGTTCTTGATTTCAAGGGTAGCTGGGATAACCATTTGCCACTCATAGAGTTTGCTTGTAACAACAACTTTCATGTAAGTATTCAGATGGCACCATTTGAGGAATTATATGGTAGGAGATGTAGATCTCCCATTGGGTGGTTCGAGATTGGGGAAGCAGAGTTGATAGGGCCAGACCTTGTGCATCAGGCTATGGAAAAAGTTAAAATCATAAAGGAGCGGTTGAAAACTGCTCAAAGTCATCAAAAATCCTACTCGGATGTTCGTCGCAGAGACTTAGAGTTCAAAGAAGATGATTGGGTGTTCTTGAAGGTTTCCCCCATGAAGGGTATTATGCGGTTTGGGAAAAAAGGGAAATTGAGTTCGAGGTATGTCGGACCATACAAAATCATCCAGAGGATCGGTCAGGTGGCGTACAAGCTTGAGCTACCACCCGAGATGGCATTAGTGCATCCGGTATTCCATGTGTCCATATTGAAGAAGGTACTTGGAGATCCGTCAGCTATTGTGATGGTTGAGACCATTGAGGTTAATGAATAATTGTCATATGAAGAGATTCCAGTTGCCATTCTTGATAGGCAAGTCCAAAATTTAGGAATAAAGAAATCGCCTCCATGAAAGTGTTATGGCGGAACCAGCAGGTTGAAGAGACTACTTGGGAGGCCGAGGAAGAAATGAAGAAAAAGTATCCTTATTTGTTTGAATGACCATGTATTTATAAAGTTGTGATCTAAAAAAATTATAAGACTTACTTTCTATGAATTATGTATGATTTGTACATTTAATGTTAAGGGTATTCCGTTCTAGTAATATAATTGCTTGTGAGGCCACAGTTGGTGTTGTTTTGTATTATGTTACATTGTTGGATTATGTATATGCTGTTAGGATGTGTTTCTAGGGCTCTTTGACAGGTGGATAGGCCTAGTTACAAAGGGAACTCTGGCAAAATATTTGGAAATTTAGGGAGTTAGTCAAATTTGGGGTTGTTGGTGTGTGGTATGAAAACTGAGTTGCATAAGATTCTAATAACAGATTTTGACCCTCATTCGAGGACGAATGATCCTAAGTGGGGGAGAATGTAAGGCCCCGTAAAATTTTGCAAAGGAAAAATAACGTTTCATAGTGCCGGAATAGGCTCACGTGTTTGTGGATTGTAGAAATTCTTCGCGGCGAGCTTGCGATCCGCGGCTCGGACTTTTTGGGTTGAACAATGCACTGAAAAGTAAAGGAAAAGTTTTGGCAGAAAAGTGCATTTCTGTGGTCCATTATGCGACCGCAGAATCACTCTGCGGCCCGCATAATGGCCGCAGAAGTGAGGCAGGAGAAGGTCAGTCTGGAAGCAATTATGCGGTTGACTATGCGACCGCATAACTGTTCTACGGTGCATTATGCAACCGCAAAACAGTTATGCGGACCGCATAGTGACCGCAGACATAGATAGATTTTTGGTCGTTTTGGTCGACAATTATGCGACCGATATGCGGTCTGCATATTGATTATGTGATCGCATATGCGATCGCAGACCTTGTTTTGGAGCTCCATTTTTGGGTTTTTTAAACCCGACCCTATCACGTTAAAACACACCCCCATGGACCATTTTGGACATATTTTCTAATATTTTTAGAGTGAGAGAGAGGGTCCTAGAGGGAGAAGTGATCTTCATCAAATTTTTATTCAATTCTCACTTAAATCTTGTAGATTATCAAGAGAGGCACCTAGGTCTTCTTCCTAAGAGGTAAGATTCTATTACCCCAAACTTTTAGTTTCAAAATGTAACTAGAATGGGCCATTAGTAAGGTAATTCATGGGGATGGGAGTGCTTACCTTGCATGCATGTATACTTGTAGTATGTGGGAAGATTGTGAGCTAATAATGGTAGAGAGTGGGTTGGGAAATGATGGAATCTTCCACAAAAGAGCCTTAAAACATTGCCACCTAGTTTTTGATAGTATGCTCAAATGAGCCAAAACCATGTTCATCTTCCTAATTTTGGTTCAATTTTGTTATATTGCTAAAATAGATGGAAGTTGCTAATAGTCCGGAATATCTTAGAGTTTAAAGAGGCTCAATTGAGGAATATTAGCTAAACCCCCTTCTTCTTAGAATCGAATCCCACGGTGTTCATGTAATTGGAGTAAGTCCTTGATCATTATTGAATTAGCTTTTCCTAATGTGGTTGTGTGGAAGGATGTTTGTTCAATGTTTATTTTAAATGCTTCATCATGTTATCTTGCCATTTGAGAATATGTTCAAAATGTGGAATATGTGTTAGGAATGTTAAGACTTCATGTCAAGATTGAAATAAAGGTTGTTTTGCCAAATTGTATGAAAGGCCCTTATGTGCCTGATATTTCCCAAATTTCTCATATGTGAATTAATGTCTTAAATGGGAAGCCCTATTGATGATGATAATGATAATGATATTTGAAGGTGGAAAAGGGAACTGGAACTACGAAATACAGCCAAGTGCCAAGAATGACTTTGTAATCGTAATCACTAGTGCCAATGAATTGAAAGTATATGAAAGAAGTTCGATGTGAGATGATTGACTGAAGAAGGTAATGTCTCAAATGAGATGGCCTAGCCGATCGGGCCGATATCGGACTCCGTGTAAGAACACGGTGGTATTGTGAATAGAATTGTGGTAATGTCTCAAATGAGATGGCCTAGCTGATCGGGCCGTGATCGGATGCCATGCTGCACACATGGTGGTACTATGCCAGAAATTATAATGAAATTATGGTAATGTCTCAAATGAGATGGCCTAGCCGATCGGGCTGAGATCGGACTCCGTGTAAGAATACGTAGGTATTTGGAATTGTGGAATATCGGTACTAAAGGTCACCCAACCTAGTAATATGGAAATTGTCTTGAAAATATATATGATCCTTAACTTGTAGTTTTACTATGATTTGAAGCCCTTATTGAATTCTTGATTGTCCCTCTTGTATTATTATTCATTCTATTGAGTTGATGTTTAGCTATACATACTAGTGCTATTCGACGGTACTAACGTCCCTTTTGTCGGGGGTGCTGCATCTTTAAATGGATGCATATGGTTACATAGCAGATAATGTGGATCTCAGATAGTGATGCATCCTCTTCTCAGCGGACTCGGTGAACCCCATTTCATTCTGAGGTCATGTATTGTACCTTTTGTTTATATCATGGTCATTTTTTAGGTATAGCCGGGGCCTTGTTGTCGGCACCATCTTTACTCTCTTTTGTATCTTTAGAGGCTCCGTAGACACTATGTGGGTTGTATATGGGTGTTAGGAATGTTGAACCAAGTTTTGTTGTGTTTGATCACTTGTTCCACTTGAACTATAAGAAATGTGTATTTTGAGACTTAAAGGCGCAATGACTAATGAAATGATTTAGGATTGTATGAATGAGATTCCTACTGTATAATTAATGAAATCACGTCTTTTCTTGATCATGGGTTAATTGGGTAGAAAGTATCTAACAGGCTTGCTCGGCCGGGTTCACTCGGTTGAGCGTCGATCGCGCCTCCCGGGGATGGGGCGTGACACTTCCAGCAGCAGAGAGACCCTTAGCATTGGATGTTCAGGCGTTAGCCAGCCAGTTTGTGATATTGGATATTTCTGAGCCGAGTTGAGTGTTGGCTTGTATGGTCTCTCGGTCTTCTCTTTATGATCGTATCAGGGAGCGTCAGTATGATGACCCCCACCTGTTTGTCCTTAAGGACACGGTTTAGCACGGTGATGCTAAGGAGGTCATTATCGGTGATGATGGTGTATTGAGGATGCGAGGCAAGCTATGTGTGCCTGATGTAGATGGTTTGCGTGAGTTGATTCTTCAGGAGGCTCATAGCTCGCGGTAATCTATATATCCGGGTGCCACAAAGATGTATCAGGACTTGAGGCGGCATTATTTGTGGAGGAGGATGAACAAGGACATAGTGGAGTATGTGGTTAGGTGCCTAAATTGCCAGCAGGTGAAGTATGAGCATCAGCGACCGGGTGGGTTGCTTCAGAAGTTAGAGATTCTGGAGTAAAAATGGGAGCGGATCACTATGGATTTTGTTGTTGAACTCCCATGGACTCAACGGAGGTTTGATGCGGTTTGGGTAATTGTGGATAGGCTGACCAAGTCAAATCATTTCATTCTTGTGATGACTACATATTCTTCCGAGCAGCTGGCTCGAATCTACATCTGTGAGATCATTAGGCTTCATGGCGTACCAGTATCTATAATCTCTGACCAGGGTACGCAGTTTACATCATGGTTTTGGAGGGACGTACAGCATGAGTTGGGTACTAGAGGTGAGCTGAGCACAGCATTTCACCCTCACACGGACGGACTGTTCGAGCACACTATTCAGATATTATAGGATATGCTCCATGCGTGTATGATGGAGTTTGGAGGGTCATGGGATCAGTTCTTGCCACTTGCGGAATTTTCCTACAACAACAGTTATCAGTCGAGCATCCAGATGGCACCGTATAAGGCTTTGTATGTTAGGCGATGTCGGTCCCCAGTGGATTGGTTCGAGCTGGGCGAGGCCAGATTTTTAGGTACAGACTTGGATAAGGTGAAGGTAATTCAGGATCGACTTCGCACAGCCCAGTCCAGACAGAAGAGTTATGCAGATCGGAAGGTTCACGATATAGCATTCATGGTTGGAGAGCGGGTCTTGCTTCGGGTATCTCCTATGAAGGGCGTTATGAGGTTCGGAAAGAAGGGCAAGCTGAGCCCGAGGCACATTGGTCCTTTTTAGATGTTGCGTCATGTTGAGGAGGTTGCTTATGAGGTTGCCTTACCTCCTAGCAGGAGTTCATCCGATATTCCACGTTTTTATGCTCCGGAAGTATCACGGTGATCCGGCTCATGTATTGGATTTCAGCTCAGTCTAGTTGGACAAGGACCTATCTTATGTTGAGGAGTCAGTAGCTATTTTGGACAGGCAGGTCAGAAAGCTAAGATCAAAGAACATTGCTTCAGTAAAGGTTCAGTGGAGGGGTTAGCCGGTCGAGGAGGCAACTTGGAAGACCGAGCATGACAAGCGGATTCGTTATTCTCATCTATTCACCACTTCAGGTATGTCCTTATGCTCGTTCAAGGATGAACATTTACTTTAAGAGGGGGAGAATGTAAGGACCTGATTGGTTGTTTTGTGTAATTTTGGCTTGTTACCCTTTTTATTACTTGACACTTGTGTGTTTATGATTTTATAACTTGTCGGGAGGTTTTGTTTTGGTTTATGGAGTGTTTTGGGACACTTAGTCCCTAAATGGAAGTTTAAGCCTTAAGATATGGACCGTAGTCGGAACTGTGTGAAGACGACTCCGGAATGGAGTTATGTCGGTTCCGTTAGCTCCGTTGGGTGATTTTGGACTTAAGGGCGTGTCCGGATGGTGTTTTGGAGGTCTGTAGCTGATTTTAGGCTTGAAATGGTGGCAGTCGAATTTTTAGAGATTATGACCGGTAGTGGACTTTTTGATATCGGGGTCGGATTCCAATTCCAGAAGCTATAGTAGGTCTATAGGGTTGAATATGACATGTGTGCAAAATTTGGGGTCAATCGGACGTGGTTTGGTTGGTTTCGGCATCGGTTGTCGGATTTGGAAGTTTCAAGTTCTTTAAGTTAGAATCAGAGGATGATTCGTGATTTTAGCATTGTTTGATGTGGTTTGAGGGCTCGACTATGTTCGTATGGTATTTTAGGATTGTTTGGTATGTTTGGTTGAGGTCCGGGGGGCCTCGGGTGAGTTTCGGGTGCTTAACGGATCAAAAGTTGGATTGGTGTTGTTGCTGAAGTCTTTAGGCATCTGGTGTTTTCGCATCTGCAGCAGGGAGACCGCAGGTGTGGGATCACACGTGCAGTGCACAAAGCGCAGAAGCGGAGATTGGAGGTGTGGCCAGGGATCGCAGGTGCGAGGCAATTTCCGCATCTGCGATGCCCGCAAATGCATTATAGGAACCGCAGACGCGGTGAATGACCACAGAAGCGGATAGTGCTCCGCATGCGCGTGCACGCAGATGCGGACCCCTTGCCGTAGATAAGGTCCCAGCCCTCTTTAATGATTTTTTCACCTGCGATGGATTTCCCACAAGTGCAGTTGAAGGCTCGTAGAAGCGAGTTTACTGGGCAGAAAAGAGGAATTCGAGGGTTGATTACCCATTTCGATTTTGGGAGCTTGAGAGCTCGGTGTGAGGCACTTTTTTGAGATTTCTTCAAGGAGATTGTTGGAGTAAGTGGTTCTAACTCAGATTGGACAATATTTCATGAATCTATTGCTATTTTCATCATCTAATTAGGGATTTGAGTTGGAAATTTGGGGGGGAAATGGTAGAAACTTCATAGACTAAAATTTTGAGTTTTGGAAGGAAATTTGAGGTCGGATTCGAGTAATTCTTGTATGGTTAGACTCGTGAGTGAATGGGTGTTTGTATTTAGTGACTTTTACCCGATTTCGAGACATGGGACCATGGAGACCTTTTGGGGCGATTTTCTAATTTCTTGCTTTAGCTTTGATTTCATTAATTAGATTAATTTTTTATAGTTGTATTTATGGTATGAATTTGATTTTGGCTAGATTTGGGCCATTCGGAGTCGGATATTAGTAGAAAAGGCATTGTTACCGATTGATTGGGCCTGGTTCGAGGTAAGTGGCTTGCCTAACCTTGTGGGGGGGGGAGGGGAAATCCCCTTAGGATTTGGTATTGTTGTGATATGTGAGTGCCGTGTACGTGAGGTGACGAGTACGTACACAGGCTATTTGTTGAAAAATCTGATTTATTTTACTGAGTAGCGATTTGTTTCATTTAATTTGAGTTATACCGTATAAATAAGTATTAGTCTATTTTTCAATCTTAATTGAGTTATCCCAATATGCGTAGTTATCGTGTTTAGTCTAATATCGCTTGTCTACGTGCTTTAACTGCTTATTTGAACTCTGTGAAGCATGCCTAGTTGATTTTCTATTTTTCCTTATTCTTTATCAGCCTTAACTGTAAAATTCGTGATGTTAACCATGGTATTTATCGGTTGAGCTGTGTGTTTACTTTTGAGATCTTTATCATTTTTAACTGTAGAATTCTTGTTATTAACTGTTGTATTTATCGGTTTGAGTTGTGTGTTTATTTTTTAGACTACGAGGCAGTTTCTCGGGAGTTCTCCCTGCACATTTACTTTTGAGACTACGAGGCGGTTCCTCGGGAGTTCTCCATGCACATTTACTTTTGAGACTACGAGGCGGTTCCTCGGGAGTTCTCCCTGTATATTTATTTTGGGACTACGAGACGGTATCTCGGGAGATACCCTGATGTTTACCCCTGTGTGTTCTGCGTTGCTACTTTGCTATGTTCTCTTTGTTTAAATTCTAGTCTCTTATTATATTGTACATTCTCCTGCTTTATTTATTATATACCAGTGGGCCTGACCTGACCATGTCACTACTCGACCGAGGATAGGCTTGGCACCTACTGGGTACCGTTGTGGTGTACTCATGCTACTCTTCTGCACATGTTTTTGTATGCATATCCAGGTATTACTTATCAGCCCCGCTATTAACTGAGAGTTCTTGCTGCTGTACGGAGACTTCAAGGTACATCTGTCGCGTCCGCAGACCTCGGAGACCCCCTCTATTCTCTCCTGTGACATTTACCTTCTGTACTTCTTTTGTTAGACTCTGGTGTATAGAGATACTAGTTTCCTTTTGTAGCTTGTGACTTACGATGTTCCGGGTTTTAGGAAGATTGTGTATTATAGAGTATTGGTTATTGTACATGCCGAGCAGCATTGTTACTAGTTATTCAGTTATCCACTGTTGTTAGTTGCCAAGTTTTACTTTCGATTTTGTTATATTTCCGTAATTTGTTAGGCTTACCTAGTTGTAGAGACTAGGTGCCGTCACGATATTATACGGAGGGAGTTTGGGTCGTGACAATCACATATTAATCTATTACTTTAATTACCCTAAGGATTTTGTGGGTTTGCATACATCATTATCTCGTTGAAGGGCTTTAAAAAGGTTGTATTTCTTTTGTCTTTTGGGTGGCTTTCACTATCCGTCTTGTTTTTCGTGTTACCCTACATGAGAAATCAACTACTTTGGGTAGTTATATTTCGTGGAGTTGAACATGTTGTTCTTGGGTTAAATTTGGAGTCGGTCTAAATTTGAAACCTGATATATTATTTGGTTCAAATTCGGCATTTTTAAAAGCTAGGGCTTTAGCTTTTTGCTCTTAACTATTAATTTTTGGTGTAAGCATTGTTCTGATTTTTAGATCCGAATTTGAAACTTCAAAGAGCTAGCCAGCTAGGGTTTAGAATTTTGATGTTTATGCAATGATTTTTAGCGTACATAACTTTATACTGTCTAATCCAAATTTGAAACTTTGAAAGCTAGTGGTTCGAGTTTGGTTATTCAAATTAATGATTTTAGTGTACAGATTATTTAAGGTTCTGATAAAAGATGCTTGGGTTTGGAAGTGTGATGCTTACATGTTGATTTTTGTATACAACTTTATCACTTCTAACGTTAGCACCTATCTCCTTATTTGAATATTTGGAAACCAGGCTTTTTGAATTTTGATTCTTAAACACATTTGTTTTGGGTGTATACAGCTTGTTAGTGAGAAACAGTCAGCACTCCGGCCACATCAGGTAGGGTTCGCATGCCTTGTTATCATCCTTAACACTCACGAAATTCCTGCACTGGAAAGTGAGGTGGCCTACCCTCCCACACCTCTTGCACGCCCCACGAGTTTCTTCAGCATTGGATCCCGTGATCCGGGCAAGTGCAAGCAAACCCTGAAAGCTCGCATAAGCATTTTCAGGGTCTGCAACTGACGGCTTCTGGGTTGATTTCTAGTCATCCAGTAGCATGCAAACCCTACCTGTTGTGGCCGGCATGTTGGCTGTTTCTCACCAACAAGTTGTATACACCCAAAACAAATGTGTATAAGAATCAAAATGCAAAAAGCTTGGTTTCCAAATATTCAAATAAGGAGCTAGGTGCTAACATTAGAAGTGACAAAGCTGTATACAAAAATCTAACATGTAAGCATCATACTTCCAAACTCAAGCATCTTTTCAAAGTTCCAATTTTGGAGCCAAAATCAGAACCTTAAATAATATGTGCACTAAAATCATTAATTTGAATAACCAAACCCGAATCACTAGCTTTCAAAGTTTCAAATTTAGACTAGAAAATACAAATCTGTGTATGCTAAAAATCACTACATAAGCATCAAAATTCTAAACCATAGCTGGCTAGCTTTTTGAAATTTCAAATTCGAATCTAAAATCAGAACAATGCTTACACCAAAAATTAATAGTTAAGAGCAAAAAGACAAAGCCCTAGCTTTTAGAAATGCCGAATTTGAACCAAATATTATATGAGGTTTCAAATTCAGACCGACTCCAAATTTAACTCAAGAATAACATGTTCAACTCCACAAAATATAACTACCCAAAGTAGTTGATTTCTAATGTAGGGTTGTGAGCACGTAATTTTTGCCTCACCAAAATATTCCTACAAAATTCACAAAAATAGATTTTTTTCTAATTTTTTTAATTTCTATAGGATTCGTAGGAATTTCTTGTTAATTATTGTTTGCATTTAGTTGTATTTCATGCATATTTAATATTTTGAAATCATAGAAAAATCATAAAACTTGTCAAATTTTAATTTCATGCCATTTTAGGTTTAATTTGCATTTTTAGGAATTAATTACCCTTTAATTGTAAGATCTAATACATGAAAATAAAACAAAATATTTTAGTGATTTTACATGCATTTGTTAAGTTTGAACAAATTAGTTAGTTGTTAGAAAATAGATAAATAGGATTAGTTTTGCAAGTAGATATAAGAAAGGATTTAATTTAGATTTTTAAATCAAGGAAAAACAAAGAAAATTAATTAAGGTGTATTTTGTCTTACTTAGAATTTGGTCCAAAGAACAATATCAGCGGTCCAATTGCCTCATAAAATCTCGCCCGACCTAAAATCTCCTCAAAATTGCCCCAGTCCGTCCAAATACCTGACCCGCCTAGTCCAATATCCATCTCCCCACTCATTAAAACAACCCTACTCCTCTATTCTCTAACCCTAACAAAAAAGACCAGGCCCTTCCCCTTTCTTCAACAGAAGGATCCATTCCCAAAAAAAGACCCTAGCAGCTCCTTCCTCTCTCCAAACGGACTCGGCCGCCTTCTGAAAACCCTAGCCGCCGCCCCCAATTCACTCCCTTCCTGGAAGCTCTCATCTCTTTCATTATTTGAAGGAACATGAATAGACTCCCTCCCTGAAATAAAAAATAGCCACCGCCTCTCTCTTTCTTTTCTCCCAATCACACACGCGATTCTCACCCAAAAATTACTTTCCTCTATTTATCTTCTCGAAACAAAAAAGGAATTTCAAGGCTATTTTCAACTTTTGCTTTGATGTTTCATAATTTATGGGAATCCGAGTGCTATTGGATCTATAAAACCTTTGTCCGTTGTTGCTTGTTGTTCGTCGCTGCTGAGCTCCAACCATTGTAGTGTTGGCCTTTATTTGGCTCATTTTCTTTGTTTGCCTTAGTTGAGAGGTACACACACGAAACTTCCCTGCACTATTTGTTTGTATTACAATGATAATGACAATGAAGTGATTTGCAGTAATTAACTTCATTTCTTCATGAAATTATCTGTGTGTGTGTCTCGATGATGTTCCTACTGGTTTAAGCTCAATTTTGTTGGTTTCTTGCTTGTTTTGCCGCTTTTTGTATTCTAAAATTATGTTTGTTTGATTTAATTTGACTTGGATATCACCTAGTAAAAGAGTTAGCAACGAGAAGCTATTAATTGATCTGTGTACCTATGCTCTGTTTGTTATAATTAATCCTTCGTTTGTTAGTTATGGCAAGAGAGTCATGTTAACTTTAGGTAAAAATTAGTACTTTAATTACAGATGGACCATTGTTCTTAAGAAGAAGAGGGCTACGTGATTGGAATCCATTTTGGATCAGTTTTCTCTTTTACAATTAATGGGCCATGAGGGTTTGGTTTGTTCAAATTAGTAAGAATTAGAATTGGGCTCAAATAAGTTCAAATTGCCAAGCCTAACACAATAGACTAGTGAATAAGCTAGTTAGCCTTTCCTTAGCTAATTAGTTTTATTTCTTCCACCAAATAAATTCCATAACTTTGGACCTTCACATTAATTTCAAACTTAGAAAAATTAATAATGAACAATGTAGCTTGCTTTAGGCGCGATTGATAAATCATCGTGGCCATAGGTACGGTTCCCGTGGCATGGTTATGATACGTAAGTCCTAACTCAAGTGTGTGTTTCGCGCGACTTGATCATAACTTCGAATAATAATTAAAATAAGCATGTTGTAAATCGCGGGTGCATTTCACCTGACACAATTCGCAATATATACAAAAAGAAACAAGTGCGCGACATCACAGCTTGTTCAAATAAATTCCATAAATCATAAAAGCAATTATCACTCTATTAAAAGTGTAACGACCCAAGTGGTCGTTTTGACCTCCAGCGCGTCGTTCGGCGGTTTGAGGCCTTGAGTAGTTTCACTTCAGGTATTATGACTTGTGCGCGTGGTCAAAATTGAATTTTGGAAAGTTCGAAGTTGATTTGGAAAGAAAATTCAAATTTTGGAAGGTTTAAGTTGGAGGAATTGACTAAAACGTGATTTTTAAGTAAACGACCTAGGAATCGGGATTTGAAGGTTCCAACAGGTTCGTATGATAATTTTGGACTTGGGCTATGTCTGGATCGGGTTTTGGATGATCCATGAGCATTTCGGCGCCTATTGTGGAAGTTGGCATTTTGGAAGAACTTCATAAAAATTGGGTTGAAGTGTATTTCGGGGTCGGATTTAGATTCTGGAAGTTGGAGTAGGTTCGTAATATCAATTATGACTTGTGTGCAAAATTTGAGGTCAATTGGACATGATTAGATAGGTTTCGGCATCGAAGGTAGAAGTTTGAAGTTCTAAAGTTCGTTAAGTTTGAATTGGAGAGTGATTCGTGTTTTAAGCGTTGTTTGATGTGATTTAAAGGCTCGACTAAGTTCGTAGGATATTTCAGGACTTGTTGGTATATTTGATTGGGGGCTCGGGGGGCCTCGGGTAGATTCCGGATGGTAAACGGATCGAGTTGTGTTTGGGGGAAATGTTGAGACTGATGTCTTCTGATGTAACCGCACCTGCGAGGTTAGGGCCACAGGTGCGATGCCGCACAAGAGGCCATGAGGGTCGCAGGAGCGATGTTGGGCGAGCTGGGCAAGAGCGCAGGTGTGAGGGAATGTCCGCACCTGCGAAGGCACATATGCGGAAGGAAAGGCGCAGAAGCGGAAGCGGGCAGCTGGGAGCATCTCTGCAGAAGCGGCCAAGTGACCGCAGGTGCGAGAAGTCGTTGGGCCGAAGGGTTCTTTAAGGACGGGATTTGGCCCATTTTCTTTCATTTTCTCTTGGTTTGGGCGATTTTGGAGAGCTTCAAAGGAGGATTTTCACCAAGAAACACAAAGTAAGTGATTCTCACTTATTATAAGTTAAATACATAGTTTTATAAGGATTTAAACATGAAAATTGATAGAAATTGTGGGATTTTGAAGAAAAACCTAGAAATTGGTATTTTTGGATTTTGACCACGAATTTGGGCATGGAATTAAAAATAAATTATATATTTGAGTTCGTGAGGTCATGGGTAATATTTATCTTCAAAAAATTTCGGAATCCGGGCACGTGGGCCCGAGGGTGATTTTTATCGACTTTTCGAGCGGAGTTGGAAATTATTGTGAATTGAATTATTAAGAGTGTTAGAGTATATATTTATGGATTTGCACCTTTATTGACTAGTTTTGGAGCGATGGGCATTGGTTTGAGTTGTTGGAAAGGCTTTGGAGCCGGTTATGGAATTTTGAAACGAGGTAAGTCTCCTTTCTAACCTTGTAAGAGGGAATTAACCCCATAGGTGAATCAAATCATTATGTGTTCCTATTTATGGGGGTTATGTACGCACGAGGTGACGATAGTCCGTGCGTAGCTACTATTATGCTTATGTCTGGGTAGTGTAGGACCCATATCATATTGTACTTGCGATATTTGCGCCCTACTTGTTAATTTAATTGTTTAAGACATTTAGAAACTCGATAAAGGAATTGTAAAAAAAAAGGGTTAAACTTTATTTACTTGACAGTTAAATGAGAATTTAAAATTTTGGAATATTTACCCCTTAATAAATCTTGAATTGGTTGTTTAATGTGTTTTCTCTTTTATGGAGCAGGCCGAATGCCTCGGTAGCAGATAGATGCATCTAGGTTCGTGTCATTAGACCCTCGGCAGTGCACAGTTTAAATATTATGTTGGATCAGGTCGTACGACCTCGGCATGATTTGCGCATGATATATTTTTGGAATTGATAATAATTGATATTGCTTTCATTAGCCCGAGCTACAAAAATGTTAAATGACGAAAATAAATTTGGAAATTTCTTATGAACAAAAAGAATTGTTTACTTGTTTCATGATATTAAGCTTACAGTCGTTCTACGTAATACATGCTTAATTATATCATTGACATTTTATTTATAGCACATAGTAAGTGTCGAAGTTGACCCATCGTCACTACTTCTTTGAGGTTAGACGGGATACTTACTGGGTACGCGTTTATTTACGTACTCATACTAGACGTGATGCACATTTTTGTGCCGGTGCATATATGTTTAGAGGCTTTGTGGGCGCAGAGGCGCAGTTATTGCGGGGATTTAGGTGAGCTGCATTCCACGTTACGAGTCCGCAACTAGCAGAATCTCCTTCAAAGTATTTATATTTCTCTTGTCCGAATTTGTATTCCGGACAGATGTTATATTTTATGTTACATTCCTGGTTGAGGCTCATGCACTTGTGACACCGGGTTTTGGGGTGATTTGGGTTGTCCTGTATTGAAATTTTTAAAAATATTATTATTTACTCTGTAAATTCCATAGTTTACCATTTAATTGAAGGAAATATGATTTCAAAATATTAAAATAATAACCAAATTAAGTATTTTTGGGGGGGCTTGCCTAACAGCGGTGTCAGGCGCCATCACGACCTTTAATGGATTTTGGGTCGTGAACAAAAGCGATTAGAAAGTTAAAAATGCACAATAGGTTATAAATATGTACTAAATCAAATAATTAGGTCAATTATTAATAGTTGAGCGACCGTGCTAAAACCACGGAACTCGGGAGTTCCTCACACCTTCTCCCGAATTAATAGAATTTCTTACCTTGTCTTATGTGTTCGCAGACCACTAATAAAGTTAAATTTCCTCGATTTGGGATTTTTAAAATAAATCAATGACTTGGGACACCATAATAATTATTCCAAGTGGCGACTCTAATTAAATAAATAATCCCGTTTCGAATAATATCACTTTAATTGAAAAAACTCCCTATCCCTTCGGAAAAAGGAGGTGTGACAATTCTAGCGACTCTGTTGGGGATAAAACCCAAAATCTCTGGTTCAGGGTTCAAAATACGAGCTTAGAATAACTTTTGTACTTGGCTACTTGTGATTGTCTGATATTACTTGTTTGGGCCTAATGTGCTAATTTTCATATTTTACCGCTTTGATATTGCCGTGAACTGCATATAAACTATTACAAAACCTTTCTTCTCTCTAAGTCTTCTAAATCTTCTGGGAAGCGTGCGCTTCGCGTGGCTTCTTTTCTGTTAGAGTCATATCCTAATTTTAGAACGAGGATCGGACAAGTTGCAAAGATGGTGAAGCTTCTGTATTCTCGGTACGCTGCGCTCCTTGGCTTGAGTTGTCCGCTCGGGTAAGCCAGATCTAGAAATACACCCATGATTTAAACTTAGAACAACATAGTCTCATGCCGGATCTCTAGTAGAAACGTTTGTTTGCATCACGTGCATTTGACTTTGGAGAATCAATACAGGGGTTGGGTCCGTCTAGGACAGGTGTACCCAAATTAAAAGACCATCATAATGCATCCTACGTGCTACTTGCACATCTGTTTGTTTCGGCTTGCATGTTGACTGTCTTCTAGAATAGGGAAAGAAAATAAAAATAAAAAAAAGAAAAAAAGAAAAAAAAAATAAACCAAGAGTGAGAGGTAGGTATTTATTTTCTCTAGAGAGTACTTCTCTTCAATAGTCTTTACGTAGGAAGAATTTAAATTACTCGGATTAGTGAATTTAAACTACCATATGATTAAACAAAAAAATAGTTACATCGTGGAATATTCAAATTTCTTAATTTTGAAATTTGTCCCCCCCCCCCAACCTTTCAATCATTTGTTGCTTTATGAAATTGACAAAGGAGGAAAAAACAAAAGGAGAGCGGGGTGAGTCACCGACTAAGCATAAACGACGTCGTATTCGGGTCGTAAAATCTATTTAATTCACGATAAGATCCGTTTATTCTCCTTCTTCAAAATTGGGAGCTCCTCCTCAATCATCATCGAACATAGGTTTCCGATCATCGTTGAACAACTGATATAATCATCGCACAAAGGTAACTTTCAGATCCCCAAAATTCCCTTTTATTCTTATAATTCTAATATGTCATATTGAAAAATCCTAGAGAAAAAGCAGAAAAAACTCGATTTTATTATTTTTTATAATTCATTGTAGTGCAATTACCGATAGTTTGATCAAGAAAAAATTATTAAGTATTGTAATGAATCGGATCCAAATGAAAAAGAATTGATATTGAGGATTCATATAGAAAAATCAAACTATTTAATGGGCTTTTTGTTGTGAAATTGAAGTGTGGTGCTCGTTTAAATTGGGAATTTATGCCGATTTTAAATTTGATCTGATTATTTTGGTTCAAATTTGAAAATTTTTAAAAACCAGGGCTTTGGTTTTTATGCATGATTGATAATTCTTGGTGTACACAGCTTATTACTGTTGCGACTTAAGATTGTAGTTCAATCATTAATAACATGTTCTGAGACAAATTATTGAGTATTGGAGTGTCCAAATGGAACAGAATTGATAGGGAGGATTAATATAGCTGAAAAAGAACTTACTGTGGGATTGTAGTGTCATTATTATTGTTGTTGTTTTTGTTGATCGCATATTAATCTGCAGCTTTAATTACCCTAAGGATTATTCGGGTTTGCATACATCATTATCTCATTGAACGACTTTAAAAAGGTTGTATTGTTTTTGTCTTTTGGGTGGCTTTCACTACCTGTCTTGTTTTTTGTGTTACCTTACAATAGAAATCAACTACTTTGGGTAGTTATATTTCATGGAGTTGAACATGTTATTCTCGGGTTAAATTTGGAGTCGGTCTGAATTTGAAACCTGATATATTATTTAGTTCAAATTCGGCATTATTAAAAGCTAGGGCTTTCGCTTTTTGCTCTTAACTATTAATGTTTGGTGTAAGCATTATTCTGATTTTTAGATCCGAATTTGAAACTTCAAAGAGCTAGCCAGCTAGGGTTTAGAATTTTGATACTTATGCAATGATTTTTAGCGTAGACGGCTTTGTACTGTCTAGTCCAAATTTGAAACTTTGAAAGCTAGTGGTTCGAGTTTGGTTATTCAAATTAATGATTTTAGTGTATAGATTATTTAAGGTTCTGATTTTAGCTCTACAATTGGAACTTTGAAAAGATGTTTGGGTTTGTAAGTGTGATGCTTACATGTTGATTTTTGTATACAACTTTATCACTTCTAACGTTAGCACCTATCTCCTTATTTGAATATTTGGAAACCAGGCTTTTTGAATTTTGATTCTTAAACACATTTGTTTTGGGTGTATACAGCTTGTTAGTGAGAAACAGTCAGCACTCCGGCCACATCAGGTAGGGTTCGCATGCCTTGTTATCATCCTTAACACTCACGAAATTCCTGCACTGGAAAGTGAGGTGGCCTACCCGCCCACACCACTTGCACACCCCATGAGTTTTATCAGCATTGGATCCCGTGATCCGGGAAAGTGCAAGCAAACCCTGAAAGCTCGCATATGCATTTTCAGGGTCTGCAACTAACGCCTTCTGGGTAGATTTCTTGTCGTCCAGTAGCATGCGAACCCTACATGTTGTGGTCGGCATGTTGACTGTTTCTCACCAACAAGTTGTATACACCCAAAAAAAAATGTGTTTAAGAATCAAAATTCAAAAAGCCTAGTTTCCAAATATTCAAATAAGGAGTTATGTGCTAACATTAGAAGTGACAAAGTTGTATACAAAAATCTAACATGTAAGCATCAGACTTCCAAACTAAAGCATCTTTTCAAAGTTCCAATTATGGAGCTAAAATCAGAACCTTAAATAATATGTGCACTAAAATCATTAATTTGAATAACCAAACCCGAATCACTAGCTTTCAAAGTTTCAAATTTAGACTAGAAAATACAAATCTGTGTATGCTAAAAATCACTACATAAGCATCAAAATTCTAAACCATAGCTGGCTAGCTTTTTGAAATTTCAAATTCGAATCTAAAATCAGAACAATGCTTACACCAAAAATTAATAGTTAAGAGCAAAAAGACAAAGCCCTAGCTTTTAGAAATGCCGAATTTGAACCAAATATTATATGAGGTTTCAAATTCAGACCGACTCCAAATTTAACTCAAGAATAACATGTTCAACTCCACAAAATATAACTACCCAAAGTAGTTGATTTCTAATGTAGGGTTGTGAGCACGTAATTTTTGCCTCACCAAAATATTCCTACAAAATTCACAAAAATAGATTTTTTTCTAATTTTTTTAATTTCTATAGGATTCGTAGGAATTTCTTGTTAATTATTGTTTGCATTTAGTTGTATTTCATGCATATTTAATATTTTGAAATCATAGAAAAATCATAAAACTTGTCAAATTTTAATTTCATGCCATTTTAGGTTTAATTTGCATTTTTAGGAATTAATTACCCTTTAATTGTAAGATCTAATACATGAAAATAAAACAAAATATTTTAGTGATTTTACATGCATTTGTTAAGTTTGAACAAATTAGTTAGTTGTTAGAAAATAGATAAATAGGATTAGTTTTGCAAGTAGATATAAGAAAGGATTTAATTTAGATTTTTAAATCAAGGAAAAACAAAGAAAATTAATTAAGGTGTATTTTGTCTTACTTAGAATTTGGTCCAAAGAACAATATCAGCGGTCCAATTGCCTCATAAAATCTCGCCCGACCTAAAATCTCCTCAAAATTGCCCCAGTCCGTCCAAATACCTGACCCGCCTAGTCCAATATCCATCTCCCCACTCATTAAAACAACCCTACTCCTCTATTCTCTAACCCTAACAAAAAAGACCAGGCCCTTCCCCTTTCTTCAACAGAAGGATCCATTCCCAAAAAAAGACCCTAGCAGCTCCTTCCTCTCTCCAAACGGACTCGGCCGCCTTCTGAAAACCCTAGCCGCCGCCCCCAATTCACTCCCTTCCTGGAAGCTCTCATCTCTTTCATTATTTGAAGGAACATGAATAGACTCCCTCCCTGAAATAAAAAATAGCCACCGCCTCTCTCTTTCTTTTCTCCCAATCACACACGCGATTCTCACCCAAAAATTACTTTACTCTACTCATCTTCTCGAAACAAAAGAGGGATTTCAAGGCTATTTTCTACTTCTGTTTCGTTGCTTCATAATTTATGGGAATCCGAGTGCTATTGGAGCAATAAAACCGTTGTCCGCTGTTGTTTGTTGTTCGTCGTTGCTGAGCTCCGACCTTAGTTGAGAGGTACACACACGAAACTTCCCTGCACTATTTGTTTGTTTTACAATGATAATGACAATGAAGTGATTTGAAGTAATTAACTTCATTTCTTCATGAAATTATCTCTGTGTGTGTCTCGATGATGTTCTGTCACGATCCAAAATCCCACCACAAGCGTCATGATGGCACCTAGTCTCTAAGTCTAGGTAAGCCGATTTCTATTACATTTTGAAGCCATTATTTTTTATTTAAAATCAAACAGCGGAAATAATTACAATACACAACCTCCCAAGACTGGTAGTACTGAGTCACGAACTCTAACTGAATACATGGAATGACCACGAGGACCGAATATATAATATTGTTTGATTATAAATTAATAGTACAATGAAATGAAAAGACTCCAAGGAACTGCAACGGCCAAGCAGCTCTACCTTGAATCCTTATGATCGCGCTTTAACTCTGCTCAAGTCCAATATCTTCAATACTCGGCTCTGCACAAAAATGTGCAGAAGTGTAGTATGAGTACACCACGGTCGGTACCCAGTAAGTATCAAGACTAACCTCAATGGAGTAGAGACGAGGTACAGTCAAGACACTCACTAGTCTAATAACTTGTGCAATATAATATACAAAAAATAAGAAACAAAAAATAATAAGAGCAGGAAAAAACAACCAGTTATATGTACAACAGACAACAAGTACCATTAATATCACTCAACAATTAATAAACACAATTACACCCGATTAAATCAAGTCTTTCAAATAAATATCTTTCACATATAATTCTTCCAGATAACTCTCTTTTAAATATAATTTTCTCAAATAATTATTTTTCAAATATAATTCTTTCAATAAATCTTTTCAAATATAATTTTCTCAAGTAAATATCTTTCAAATACAATTCTTTCATATAATACTTTCTAAGTAAAAATCCTTCCAAATAAATACTTTGAATATAATTCTTTCAATTAAAAAGTCACCATGTGACACCTCATTTCATAATCATAAAAATACGGGTCTCAGCCCATTTTCATATTTCCACGGCACTTCGTGCCCATAATTAAATCATCATATTTCTCCGGAACCTCGTGCCCTCATTTTATATCACAACTGCACGGACAATTCACATGCCAAATATCCTCATTATTTACTCACGGCACCTCGTGCCCACATTTTATTTTAGAATCCGTCTGGCAAGAGCCACATGCTCTCAATTTCAACATAAAACAGATTGTTATCAATTTACTATCAACAAGACCAATTGCACAAGGCATAAAAATAAACACAAGAAAAATCACAACATCACATAAAGATCATCAACACCACAACACCACATCATCACATATCGTCCCTGACAATAGCCACCCTTATCGCTCTTATTGCCACCCTTATCACTCTTATAGCCACCCTTATCGCTCCACCCAAACAATATCAATAGCCACCCTTATCGCTCGTATAGTCACCCTTATCGCTCCGCCCAGACAATATTCCAACAAACACAAAAATAGTGGAATGCCACCCTTATACCCACATAATATCAACGGTGAAATGCCACCCTTATCTCCCCAAAATAATAACTCACACAATACAATAATTTACACGGAAAATTAACACGGCAACATAATAAAATCAATTCATATCACAATTTGCCCAATGACCACAACCAAATTTCAAAGATATAACAAAATCAATTAATTTCACAACAAATAGCCCAAGGCTCCACACAATGTATATAACACCCAAAAACAATCAATAGAGATAGAAATTACTCAGCATAAAGCAAAACCTTCATTAATGCAAATTTAGATAATTATATTAACACTTATTCTTAAGCTCGCTTTAATTAATTATATGCATAAGAAAATTCATATTGGAATTAATTTCCAAGAAATATTGAACCAACAATACTCAATAAATTTTATAAATATTTCAAGTGACAATCACATCAAATTATCATATAAAAACAAATTTAACAATAAGGATTTAGGCATGGCAAACCGATGATTTAATAATTTTTCACAATTTCCCAATTTACTACACAATAATGCCTAAGACTTTAATTCAATGAATTTTGCATGTATAAGCCCGAGTACGTACTCGTCACCTCGCGTACACGGCTTTTCACATTTCACAAATGGCACATAAGACTCAATGCCTAAGGGATAATTCCCTTACTCGAGGTTAAGCAAGACACTTACCTTTTTGAAGTTAGGTCGATATTCCAAAATAGCCTTCTTACTTGAATTGGCCTTCGGACAGCTCAAATCTATCCAAATTAATTGTATAACTTCATTAAAATTCATCGAAAATAATTCTGGATAATAATACATCGACTTAAAAATTTATTCCAAAAAGTCAACGCGGGACCCGCCTCTCGGAACCCGACATAATTTTCATAAAATCCGAACACCAATTCCGATACAAGTCCAACCATACCAATTTTATTGAATTTCAATAACAACTCGACTTCCAAATCTTAAATTTTCGTTTTTGGAAGATTTTATAAAAATCTTGATTTCCTCCATTTAAATTCGAACTAAACGATGAATATAATCATAGATTCAAGAAATATAATCACTTTAGGATATAGAACACTTACCCAAGTCAAAGTCTTGAAGAACTCCTCCAAAATCACCCAAAACCTGAGCTCCAAAATCTCAATCGAAAAATGGCGAAATGACCAAGTTTGGTCCTTAACATCCGGCCCAGTTTCGCCTGCGGACGAATTTTCGCACCTGCATGCTCGCTTTTGCGAGCGAAATCTCGAATCTGCGAAGGCCACTGCCCTGTCGACCATCGCATTTGCGGAAGCTTTTCCGCTTCTGCGGGAATCGCTTCTGCGATGCCTCACGCGCACATGCGATGCCCCTCCGCTTCTGCGCCTTCTCTGCCCGCTTATGCGCTTCTGTATGTGCGGGATTTTCTTCGCACCTGCGACCACTGCCATGCCCTTCCATCTTCTCTTCTGCGACTTAAATCTCGCATTTGCGATGTCGCATCTGCGATCAATTTCATCGCAGATGCGATGAAACCAGTGGCAGATTTCCAACAGACCTTGAAGTCCATTATTTGGTCCGTTTAACCATCCAAAACTCGCTCGAGACCCCCAGGACCTCAACCAATTATACCAGCATGTCCCAAAATACAATACGAACTTAGTAGAGACTTCAAACCACGTCAAACAATGCCGAAATTACGAAATATATTAAATCAATCCGGAATGACTTTAAATTTTGCACACAAGTCATAATTGACGTAAGGGAGATATTACTATTTCCAGAATCGAAATCCGACCTCGTTATCAAAATTTCATCCGTCGGTAGGATATTTTTCCAAAATCTTCTATTTTTCAATTTTTGTCAAAATGTGTCGAATTGTCCTACGGACTTCCAAATCCAAATCCGAACATACGCCTAAATCCGAAATCATCATACGAAGCTATTTCCATCATCAAAATTCTATTCCAGAGTCGTTTGCTCAAAAGTCAACTTCCCGGTCAACTCTTTCCATTTAAGCTTCAAAATGTGAATGTTTCTTTAAATTAAATTTCGAATCTTCCGAAAACCAAACTCGACCACACACGCGGGTCATAATACATATTGTGAAGCTTCTCGAGACCTTAAGTCACTGGACGGGACGTAATTTTTTAAAATGACAAGTCAAGTCGTTACATTCTCCTACTGGTTTAAGCTCAATTATGTTGGTTTCCTGCTTGTTTTGCCGCTTTTTGTATTCTAAAATTGTGTTTGTTTGATTTAATTTGACTTGGATACCATCTAGTAAAAGAGTTAGCAACGAGAAGTTATTAATTGATATGTGTACCTATGCTCTGTTTGTTATAATTAATCCTTCATTTGTTTGTTGTGGGAAGAGAGTCATGTTAACTTTAGGTGGAAATTAGTACTTTAATTACAAATGGACCATTGTTCTTAAGCAGAAGTGGGCTATGTGATTGGAATCCATTTTGGACCAGTTTTCTCTTTTACAAATAATGGGCCATGGGGATTTGGTTTGGTCAGATTAGTAAGAATTAGAATTGGGCTCAAATAAGTTCGAATTGGCTACAATAGACTAGTGAATAAGCTAGTTAACCTTTCCTTAGCTAATTAGTTTTATTTCCTCCACCAAATAAATTCCATAACTTTGGACCTTCACAGTAATTCAAATTTAGAAAAAAAATTAATGAACATCGTAGCTTGCTTTAGGCGCGGTTGATAAATCATCATGGCTATGGGTACGATTTCTGTGGCATGGTCATGATACGTAAGTCTTAACTCAAGTGTGCGTGGCATGCGACTTGATCACAACTTCGAATAATAATTAAAATTAGCATGTTGTAAATCGCAGGTACATTTCACGTGACACGATTCGCAATATGTACAAAAAGAAATGAGTGCGCGATATCGCGACTTGTTCAAATAAATTCCATAAATCGTAAAAGCAATTAACACTCTATTAAAAGCGGTTAGAAAGTTAAAAATGCACAATAGATTTTAATTATGTATTAAATCAAATAATTAGGTCAATTATTAATAGTTGAATGAGCATGCTAAAGCCACGGAACTCAGAAGTGCCTCACACCTTCTCTCGGGTTAATAGAATTCCTTATCCGGTCTTCTATATTCGTAGACCACAAATAGAGTTAAATTTCTTCGATTTGGGATTTTTAAAAATAAATTGGTGACTAGGGACACCATAATAACTATCCCAAGTGGCAACTCTAATTAAATACATAATCTCATTTCGAATAATGTCACTTTAATTGAAAAAACTCCCAATCCCTTCGAAAAAAGGAGGTGTGACAGTTGTAGTGACTCTGCTGGGGATCAAACCCAAAAATCTCTGGTTCAGGGTTCAGAATTCGAGCTTAAAATAACTTTTGTACTTGGCTACTTGTGATTGTCTGATATTACTTGTTTGAGCCTAATGTGCTAATTGCCGCTTATTGCCGTGAACGGGATATAAACTATTACGAAACCTTTCTTCTCTCTAAGTCATCTAAATCTCCTGGGAAGCGTGCTTCGCGTGGCTTCTTTTCTGTTAGAGTCATATCCTAATTTTAGAACGAGGAACAGACAAGTTTCAAAGCTGGTGAAGCTTATGTATTTCCGGTACGCTGCCCCCCTCGGCTCGAGTTGTCCGCTCGGGTAAGCCAGGTCTAGAAATACACCCATGATTTAAACTTAGAATAACATAGCCTCATGTCGGATCCCTAGTATGAACGTTTGTTTGCATCACGTGCATTTGACTTTGGGGACTCAACATAGGGGTTGGGTCCGTCTAGGACAGGTGTACCCAAATTAAAAAACCATCCTGATGCATTCTACGTGCGCATCAGTTTGTTTCATCTTGCATGTTGACTGCCTTCTAGAATAGGGAAAGAAAATAAAAAAAAAATCAAAAAAAATAAACCAAGAGTAAGAGGTAGGTATTTGAAAAATTTCTAAACTCTGCCGAAATTATGAAAAAAAAGAGAGAGAAAAAATAAGCCAATATTTTCAAAAGTCATGCTTCCCCTGTTCAGTCAAAACTAACCGAACTATGCGGGTCTGATTCGCACCGGATGTGAGATACGCAGGCAAACCTCATCGGTTCCGGTCCCAATTTTAAAAAAAAAAAACAAAAAAGATTTTTCTTTAATTCCTTATTTAGAAGTCTTTCCTTAGAAATTTTCAAATGAAAAAAAAAAGATTAAACCCAAAACTATTTTCTTTGTAGAAGTCTTTCATTCAAAAAAAGAAAATAAATCAAATCAAAATCCAAAAAATATTTTTACCATTTTTAGAAGTCTTTTTCCCAAAAATTCAAAACAAAAATCAAAAATCCAAAAAAAATATTTTTTTCTTTTTCTTTAGAAGTCTTTCTTTTGATAATTTTAAAAAGAAATCAAAATCAAAATCCAAAAATAATTTCTTTCCCCTTTAAAAGCCTTTCTTTCGAAAATTCCAAAAAAAAAAAAAAAGAAATACAAAAAATATATATTCTTTTTCTAAAAGCTTTCATGGTCTGAGTGTTATAAAAAAAATAAAAAAAGAGATTATTTATTCTATTCCTGATTTTCTTGAACTACGTAATGATATGAGTCATGCGGTGTCATGATACGTAGGCAACCGCAATCGGATTCGATCATAGCCACAAATAAACTGAGTGGAAAGAAAAAATAAGTTGAGTCAAAAAAAAAAAAAGTTGAGTGACAAAAAAAGAGTGACAAAAATAACATAGAAAAACATAGAGCGAAAAACAAAAAAAAAAGGAAAGCAACAGAGAAATAATTCAAAAAAAAAAAGGAAAAAGAAAAAAAGAGAGCCAGAAATGGAAATGATAGAGGTATAGAATGGAAAGGGACATTTAAAGGCCGAGATGAAACACACAATCGTTCAAACACATGGTAGAAGCATTTAGCTGTTTAGGTACATTGCATCCTAACGTACGATTTTCTATCTGTTAATCGACTCAAAACTAACAAGGTTGTTGGGTGTGTAAATGAGCTGTCACGACCCAAAATCTCACCATATGCGTCGTGATGACACTTAGTCTCTAAGAATAGGTAAGCCAATTACAATTACATTTCAAGCCTTTTTTTTCTAATACAAGTGTCAACACTAATAGCGGAAATATTCAATAAACAACCTCCCAAGACTGGTAATACTGAGTCACGAACTCTAACTGAATACATGAAATGATCTCAAGGATCGAATACTCAATATTGTTTAAATAATAATTAACAATACAAAAAAATAAAAAGACTCCAAGGAACTGCGACAACCAAGTAGCTCTACATTGAATCCTTGCGATCCCACTCTAACTCTGTTTGAGGCTGATATCTTCAATACCTGGCACTGCACAAAAATATGCAGAAGTATAGTATGAGTACACCACGGTCGGTATCGAGTAAGTATCAAGACTAACCTCAGTGGAGTAGTGACGAGGTACAGTCAAGACACTCACTAGTCTAATAACCTATGCAATATAGTATACAAAATAATAGAAAACAAGTATCAATAAGGGCAACACAAATCAACCAGTAATATGCACAGCAGGGCAACAAGAACACCATTAATATCGCTTCAACAAATAATAAATACAAGTACACCTAATTAAATCAAGTCCTTCAAATATAAATCTTTCGTTTGTATGCTTCTCAAATAATACTCTTCAAGATATAATACTTTTCAATAAATATATTTCGAATATACTCCCTTCAAATAAATATCTTTCAAATATAATTCTTTCAAATAAATATCTTTCAAATATAATTCCTTCAAATGAATATCTTTCGAATAAAAGTCACCCCGTGACACCTCATTTCAAAATCATAAAGTACGGGTCTCAGCCCAATTTCATATTTCCACGGCACCTCGTGCCAATTTCTCTATCAAAACCGCACGGACAACTCACGTGCCAAATATCATTATCATTTAAATACAGCACCTCGTGCCCACATTTCATATCACAATTGCACGGACAATTCACATGCCAATATCATCATTATTTACTCACGGCACTTCGTGCCTACATTTCTCTTCATAATCCGATTGGCAATAGCCACAGGCCCCCAATCTCAACATAAATAAGATTGTTACCAATTTACCAACAACAAGACAAATTGCATAAGGTATAAAAATAAACACAAGGAAAATCACAACATCACATAAAAATTACCAACACAACAACTCCATCCCATCACATATCATCCCTGACAATAGCCACCATTTATCTCTCCTATAGCCACCCTTATCACTCATATAATAGCCTCCCTTGTCCCTCCGCCCTGACAATATCAATAGCCACATTTATCTCTCATATAGCCACCCTTATCTCTCCTATAGTCACCCTTATCGCTCCGCCCAGATAATATCCTAACACACATAACAACAGTGGAATGTCATCCTTATACCCACATAATATCAACAGTGAAATGCACGCTTATATTCTCAAAATAATAAATCAATTAACACAATAATTTACACGGAATATTATCACGCCAACGTAACAAAATCAATTAATTTCACAACAAATAGCCCAAGGTTCCACACAATGTATATAAAATCTCAAAAATAATCAACAGAGATAGAAAATAACCAGCATAGGGCAACACCTTCATTAATCCAAACTTTGATAATTATATTAACAATTCTTCTTAAGCTTGCTTAATTAATTATTTACAGAGAAAAATCCATAATGAAATTAAATTCTAAGAAATATCAAACCATCAAACTCACGGAATTCACATAAATATACAAGTAATAATTACATCAAATTGTCATGTAAAAACAAATTCAATAAATGTGATTGGAGGCATGGCAAATAGATGATTAAATAAATACCAACAATTATTCAATTTACTACACAATATGCCCAAGACTTTAACTCAATAAATTTTGCACATATATACTCGAGTACGTACTCGTCACCTCGCGTACACGGCGTTTCACATTTTACAAATGGCACATAAGACTCGATGCCTAAGGGGTAATTCCCCCACTCAAAGTTAGGCAAGATACTTACCTTTTTGAAGTTATGCTGATATTCCAAAATTGCCTTCTTACTTGAATTGACCTCCGAACAGCTCAAATCTATCCAAATTAATTGTACAACTTCATTAAATTTCATCGAAAATAATTTCGGATAATAAAACGTCGACTTCAAAATTTATCCTAAAAAGTCAATAAAAGTCAATGTGGGGCTCGATTCTCGGAACCCAATATAATTTTCACGAAATCCGAACATCCATTCCGATACGAATTCAACCATACCAATTTTATCCAATTTCGATAACAACTCGACCACCAAATCTTAAATTTTTCATTTTTAGAAGATTTTGCAAAAATCTTGATTTTTTCCATAAAATTCCCAACTAGACGATGAATATAATCATAGATTTATTAAATATAAATACTTTAGGATATAAAACACTTACCCAAGTCAAAATCATGAAGAACCCCTCCAAAACCACTCCAAAACCGAGTTCCAAAACCCCCAATCGAAAATGGCATAGTGACCAATTTTGGTCCTTAATGTTTCTGCCCAGAACCGCTTCTGCGGAAAGAATTTCGCATCTTCGCAATCGCAGAAGCGATGGCCAAAGGCGCATCTGCGGACCTTGCCGCTTCTGCGTTCCACTGATCGCACTTGCGATGTCGCAGATACGCAAACTTGCCCGCTTCTGCGATAAGCTGCCAGCCTTCCCAATCTCACTTCTGCGATGGTCGCATCTGCGCCCATAATTCTGCAGGTGCGATTCCATCAGGTGCTGCCCAGAAATAGCAAAATTTTCAGCAGCTCTTCAAGTCCAAAAATCAACTCCGTTAGCCTTTTGAAATCCACCCGAGGCCCTCGGGAACTCAACGAAATATACCAACATGCCCCAAAATATAATACGAACTTAGTCGAGGCTTTAAACTACGTCAAAATAACGAATCGTGCATCGAATTGAATTATGAGTTTTCAAATCTTCCAACTTCTATATGTTGCGCCGAAACGTATCAAATCAATCCGGAATGACTTCAAATTTTGTACACAAGTCATAAATGACGTAATGGAGATATTCCAATTTCTGAAATCAAAATCTGACCTCATTATAAAAAATTCCACCTTCGGTCGAACTTTCCAAAATCTTCTATTTTCCAACTTTCGCCAAAATGCATCAAATTGACCTACGGATTTCCAAATCCAAATTCGGACATACGCCTAAGTCCAAAATCACCATACGAAGCTATTGACATCATCAAAATTTTATTCCGGGGTCGTTTGCTCAAAAGTCAACTCTCCGATCAACTCTTTCTATTTAAGCTTCTAACTAAGAATTGTTCTTCAATTTAATTCTGAATCTTCCGAAAATCAAACTTGACCACACCTGCAGATCATAATACATATTACAAAGTTGCTCGAGATCTTAAGTTATTGAACGAGATGTAAATTCTTAAAATGACAAGTCGGGTCATTACATGAGCGATGTTCTGTTCAGGTGGTTGGTTTTTGTTAGTAATCTGGCTTCCCATCCTTACTTCACAAGATCCAAAGGCAGGGTTCCTATGGCCTCCGAAAGTCATCTACCAATTATCGATCCTGAGGATATCCCAGCACAGGCTATTCCACAACCAGAATCACCAGTTGCTGAAGAGAATAGAATGATGTGTCTCGGCATGTTGGAAATGTGGGACGTATTGTCTAATGGTAGGGAACCGCCAAGTGCAATCCCTGGGTTCCCTGAGTTGATCCCCAGGTCAAGTGAGGCTACTAACGTCCCTACCCGTGCAAATACCCTCCCATGTCGTCTAATGGTCCTGGCATGCCTTCTGTGGTTCACCCCCAGGCGCCAGATTTAAGGGCATCGCCAGAAATGTTCTATGCAGCACCAATCTGCACCACAACACAACCAACTATACCACGGTCATATGTTGAGCCTCCAGCGTTCACCTTTCAGGGTCCACAGTTTCAATCAGAAATAACATATGTGACCCCATATTCATTTACTCAACTTCCGCAATGTGACTTCTCAGTTGGGCAAGAGAAGGTTGTCAAAAATCCCGAGCAAGAGGAAATGGCTCGAAAGATGAAGAGCCTGGAACAAAGCCTGAAAAACATACAAGGTCTGAGTGGCCAAAAAAGTGTCTCATACCCCGACATTTGTATGTTTACCCGTGTTCACTTGCCGGCTTGCTTCAAGATGCCAAAATTTGAGAAGTACGACGGGAACGAAGACCCGATCGCTCACCTGAAATGATATTGTAACCAGCTGAGGGGCGCTGGTGGAAAAGAGGAGTTGTTAATGGCCTATTTTGGAGAAAGTCTCACCGAAATTGCTTTTGAGTGGTACATCAATCAAGAAATTACTCATTGGCATGTGTGGGACGATTTGGCCTGAGATTTTGTCCGCCATTTCCAGTATAATATGGACATTGCTCCCGATAGAAACTCTCTGTCCAATTTGAAAAAGAAAACAACGGAAAGCTTCCGTGAATATACTGTCAAATGGAGCGAGTAAGCCGACAGGGTAAAACCTCCAATACACGAAGCTGAAATGGTTACGGTCTCCCTATAGGCCCAAGAGGCGGACTACTTTCAAAATATGATGTCTGCTATGGGTAGACCGTTCGCTGAGACTATCAAAATTGGGGAGATGGTCGAAAATGGTTTGAAAACGGGCCGAATCTTGAGTCAAGTTGCTTTTAAGGCTGCATCATAGGCCGTTCAGAATGGTTATGGGGTTCAGTAAACAGAAATTGGAGGGAAGAAGGAGCCATGATGGCTTTAAGCTCGAGGGGGGCACCGCGCCCCTAAGCGGTGATGAACGCGCAACCTTACACGCTGCCACAACATTATACACAAAATCGAGCTCCACCTCCCAGAAATGCCCATCCCTACCAAGCTCCGTATAATCCCAACAAAATGTTCCCCAATACAATCCTCGCCCAAGATAGCCCCCAGAAGGAATCAGTTCACCCCTATTGGTGAATCATACTCTAGCTTGTTCCAAAAGCTAATCAGGCTAGGTCTGTTACAGCCAGTGGCCCTGAACTGGCCGAACCCCGAGTCCCCCTCACACCGAGCTGATGCTAGACGTGAATACCACTTTGCAGCAGTGAGACACGGTACAGAGGATTATTGGACCCTCAAGAGGGCAGTTGAATACTTGATTGAAGCTGAAAGAATCGTTATTCAGGACGAAGAGGCTCCTGATGTGACGAACAATTCATTGCCTGCTCATAACGCTGGGCCAGTAATGAGAATGATTTGTGAAGATGATGAATTTGATCTGGAACTGAAGGCCATTGCCGAGACAAAAGAAAAGCCAAAGAATGGTCGCCAAACCTGAAAGTTCCCTATCAGATGGGAGTCTCGGTAGCCAGTCTTGCTATCCTTTATGCATTCGGATTATTTCAGGTTGTGATCCGGATATTTTACTTTATTGTCTTACTTTCCGATGTAAACCCTTCAATCTTTCAAATTCAAAAAAAAATCAAATGAAATTAATATTTCATTGTCCAGAAATGTCTATTTTTTTTAATCTTGTCACTTTTCTTATTCTCTTTTCAGTTCTGTTAATGTAGATTTTAATGACATGACACGCTTGAGGACTTCATGCCAAGATCCTAAAACATTGTCAGACTTCGAAATAATGAATCAAGAATCAGAATGCAATGAAGATAAGTTTAAGGAAATAAAACAAAGACTCGGAACAACTAAAGAAAAATTGGCTTCATATTGGAAAGATCCATACATTGTAATAAGATAACTGCCAAAAGGGAGCGTTGTATTTGGGTGATATTGAAGGAAATATCTCCGAGACAACTGTCAATATAGATGCGGTCAAAAGATATTATGTTTGACCCTTTTACGCAGCTTTAATATTCTCTGATTGGGATGATGAAGGCTTTCATTATCGCTACCCAAACACTATCAACCCTTTATAAACCCTTTGAGCCGGTTACTTTTCTTTGATTACCCTCCTTGGAACCTAAAAGTGTTATTAAAAAAAATGAAATGAAAAATGAAAAAAAAAAGGAAAAAGGAAAGGAAAAAGAAAGAGAAAACAAAAGTAAATGAACGAAAATAAAAAAACAAAATTCCTTGAACTACGTTCGACTTGATTCCGAAAGGATACGTAGGCAGCCTCTCTTTGGGTTTCAATCACACCAAAACAAAAATCCAAATTCCCCCAAAAGTGAAACTGGGGCAGATGTTATGATGGTTCGGCGATGTTTTCGCCTGAAAGATTTCAAAGTTGTAATTCAATCCAAATTCTTTTTACCCCAAATTCTGTTCAAGTCCTTCCGATCAATCGGCAAAGAGGTTCAAAATGGGAGGATATAGTTACTTGGATCTGATGCATTCAAATGAGAGAAATAAAATGAGAGAGTCTTATTGTTGAAAACCCTCACGGGCACCATAAAGCGATGGTAAGCGGAGAAATTAAAATGAGAGAGTCTTGTTAGTGAAAACTCGCAAAGAGCACTATAAGGCGATGGTGAGAAGATAAATGAGAGAGGTCAGTTGGTGAAAACCCGCAAAAGGTGCCACTGATCGAAAAAAAGGATTCTCACAGAGTATGGCATCGACACAGTCCTGGGCAATGTTTCTCGGTTTCGAGACAAAAGTTGTGATGAATTTATAAAAGTCGGACGGTTTACACAGATCAGGCATCCAGTCCAAAAGGCATGTCATGTTCATTAAAGTTTGCATGTACTCCAGATAAGTCCTTCTTTCCTTTCCCCGAAAGGGATACTTCTTGTTTAAATTCAGCATCCATTCCATTGTTTGTTTTTCCTTGAATCCTTTTCGGTCTAACTATATTCCAAAACTAAGGCAAAGGAAAGATGGTAAGACTGATTTACAGGGCTCTCATTTGATACAAGCTAATACGCAAGAAGGCACCCGCCTCCGCAGGGGCATCAAGTTGACCCCGACTGGCCATGGTGGTTGATGCTGCAAGATCAAAACTCTTGGAAGGATAAAATCAAACTGAAATGCCTATAAGGGCAAATGAAGTTGAAAATGTTGAGTCCCACGTGGCTAACCGTCTCGGCAAGGTTTGAAAAGCCAAGGTACCCCAAATGCTCTGAAAATAAAAATTGGGAAAAGAAGTTAGAAATGAAAGGCCTACGAAGGCAAAATAAAGTTGGAAAAGGTTAAGTCCCACGCGACTAGCCGTCACGGCAAAAGTTTGAAGAGCCAAAAGTTCCCCAATGCTCCGAAGTTAAAATTGAAAAAAAAAACAAATCAAAAGTGAAAGACCTATGAAGGCAAAATAAAGTCGAAAAAAGGTTGAGTCCCATACGACCAACCGTCATGGCAAAGTCTGGAAAAGCCAAAGGTTCTTCGGGATTAGAAATGCAATCGGTATTCAGAAAACAACCAGTTTCAGTTAAAAGTATCATCAAAGGAGCCATGCCGAGATCAAGTGACTAAAACAATCAAGGCCACAAAACCAACCACCGTTTCAAATTGACGAATTGTTCTTAGTTTGAAAAATAGGAAACAGGTGCAATCCAAAGCAATCCTGTAAGAAGCAGGTGCAACCAAAAGAAATCGCGCAGAGACTAAAATAGCTCTGCAACAACAATAACTCTAAAAAAAGGGAATTATTCTCCGAATTCTTTCCAGTATTTTACTCAGTCTCTTAATAAAAGAAGAAAGAAAAGAAAAAATTCAAAATCATGGTAGTATAAGGTCTCCTGCATTTTCCAACATAGGGTCTCCACTCCCTAATCGAGTTGATCTTAAATGAAGGATACACCATCCCAAAGAATCATGTTTTCCCAGGGTACACCAATCCCGACCTTTTATTGCTTTCAATAATGAAGTAGTATAGAATTTTGTTACAAATAACTCACGAAGTTTTCCTAGTGAAAACGATGGCAGAAAAACTACGTTCGTTTATTTTGTGCCTAAGCAGGTTATACCTTGAGGCACAGGGTTCGAGATGACCAAAAAAAAGTCTCAATCCAAAATAAAGAAAAGAAAAGGAAAAGAAGTGAATCCGAAATACAAAAGCGGATGAAAGGATGTGGATTGCTCAAGACATGACTGAAGTCACGAGCTTTGCATGTCCTATCTTGATCCGAAAAATCCGAAGAGGAATGAACTAGCACCTGCAACTAGCAAGCGTCAAGGTTCAGATCAGAGTCTGTGTGAAGAACCAGCCAGGACTCAAGATCAAGCTTCAAAAGACTTATAGATAGAAATCTTGTAACTCGTAGCTAATAGGCTTGTTTAGTTTCCTTTCATTTTGATTTTGATGTAATAAGGAGTTCAACAAGCAGCAACAACAATGAAATTACAGCTTTCCGGTAGTCCCAGTTACCGAAATACACTGACTTGATTCCTTTATAGCCAAGGATATGTAAGCAACCTATGAAGCAAGGTTCGTTCAAACTTTTTCAAAACGCTTCCCATGGAGTGTCTAACGGGCAAATATTGCTCGTAATTGCTCACTTTATCTTTGCCCGAAAACTCTTCATGTTTCCGAGCAAAGATGGGCAAGGGTAACACGAAAAAACAAGACAGGTAGTGAAAGCCACCCAAAAGACAAAAAAAAAATACAACTTTTTTAAAGCCCTTCAACAAGATAATGATGTATGCAAACCCGAAAAATCCTTAAGGTAATTAAAGCTGCAGATTAATATGCGATGTGAGCACCTAATTTTTGCCCTAATGCAAATCACTCCTAAAAATATTCCAAAATAGTTTTTTTTAGTTACTTCATAGAACCGTAAGAATTTTTCTTCATTTTTATCCAATTTGATTTGCATTGTTCATGCATATTTAGAGTTGTTTTAAAACCATAAAAATGTTAAATTCTTTATCTCGTAGCATTTTAGATCTTAATTGCATTTAAGATTTAATTACGTCAATTAAATGCATTATCAAACGGAAAAAATCACAAAACTACCATAGTCATTTTTACATTTTAGCTTTTGGTTTTAAATTAATAATTTTCTTTCATTAGTTTACAATGTTACGGTAATTAATTAATTAATTGATAGATAAAGTAGTAAAGAGGTTAATTTTGCAATTTTAGTTTACCTATTATGTTAGTTTATTTGGTGGCTAAAAGTGAAATTTAAAAAGAGAAGCATGGCTATTTGAGCTTCATTAGCTCGATTGGGCCAAGTTAATTACAACGGCCCAAACCTCCACAAGAATCTGCTCATGCCCAAGCCCATTCCCCTGCCCAGCCCGCCTAACCCAGCTCCCAAACGACGCCGTTCATCTCAAGAACGACGTCGTTTTTCTTTTCCCCATACTACTAAAATTCACCATCTGCCCCAATTCCCCAACAGAGAACCTGATCCCCTCCTCAAAAAACTCTAGCAGCCGCCCCCAGCTCTCACCTCAATCACTGCTTCAAAACTGAATCCGAAAGCTAAAAAACAGAATCTGGGCTTATAAGGGTCTATCGGGGTCAAAATCACTGCTTCTCAATGTTGAAGCTGTTGTATCTGCGTAGCTGAATTCTCTCCGATTTTTCTGACCTTTATTTGGTCCAATTTCAGTTGTTTTCTGCTCATAGGTATGTTCATACGTCTCTGTTGCTTTGACTTGAAATCATGAATGAAGCTGGAGTTGTTTGTTGCTTTACGCTGTTAGATCTAGTGTGTTTAAAGGCTAAATTAGTTTGAATCCTTTCCTCTGATTAACTTCTGCATTTTATAGCCTGTTTTTTTTTTATGAAATACTTAGGCGTGATTCACTAGAAATTCTCTAATCAACATGGTTAAACAGTTGAATTGCTTAACCTCATTTATTTCCTGTGATCCAACCACCAGACCTGCTTACTTTGCTTCTCTGTTGAACACATGGTTGTAAGTGTCTGTTTTGTAGTTATCTTAGTAATATTGAAAACGATGGTCGGGCTTTCGAGTTCGAATGGAAATCCAAAGTATGTTGAATTATGATTTCTTATTTTTATTGCAATGAATCTGTCACAATTTCGAAATTTGATTGATTCTGTGGTAATGTTTAAGAAGTCTTGTAACACATCTTCCGTAAAAATGTATACATCAATTGGTTGAGTCTGCGTTTAGTCGAATTTTGATTAAATTCGGTGGACTATAACTGAATTCATTTAGTATGGATTTTGGACTTAGGCTCTTCTTATAGTGGGGCCTATTAATAGTTTGAGATAAACCTGGTTGGGGGTGGGAATTCAAATGAGTCTTGGGTCAAAGCTATAATTTGTAGTACTCTCAGGCCCTCTCCAATAAAGAGGCTAAAAGGGTTATGGATCTTATTCTAGGCCCACGTGCGTCCACACCTCACCTGCTGGGGGTCTGGTGCCAGCAGCGGACCAAGTTTAAATCCCTCCCCTCCCTTTAGTGTTAATCCATTTTAGAATTAAATAGTTGAAAAGGAAGGAAACACTTTTAAACCAATCTAGAGCTTTATTCACGTAGCCACCTTGAATCTTCCATAATTCAGGACTTGGCACATGATCTCAAGCATCAGAAAATTAAGCAATTTTGAACATCGTAACTTGCTTTAGGCGCGATTGATAGTAGAGCATCGTTACTATGGGTACGCCGGTACGGTTCCCGTGGCATAGTCATGATACATAATCCTCAATTCGAGTGCGCGTTTCACGCGACTCGATGTAAATTGCGAGTGCGTTTCACGTGGCGCGGTTTGCAATGTGTACCAAAACAACGAGTGTGCGACATCGCGACTTGTTCAAATTAATTCCATAAATACTAAAAGCAGTTAAATAAATAATTAAAAGCGATTAGAAAGTTAAAAATGCACAATAGGTCTTAAACATGTAATAAATTAGATAATTAGGCTTATTATTAATAGTTGAGCGACCGTGCTAAAACCACGGAATTCGGGAGTGCCTCACACCTTCTCTCGGGTTAATAGAATTCCTTACCCGGCCTTCTGTGTTCGTGGATCATAAATAGAGTCAATTTCTCGATTTGTGATTTTAAAATAAACCGGTGACTTGGGACATCATCATAATTATTCCAAGTGGCGACTCTAAATTAAATAAATAATCTCATTTCGAATTATGTTACTTTAATTGGAAAAACTCCCCTATCCCTCGGGAAAAAAGAGGTGTGACATGAAATCAACAAAAACAACAACAATAATAATTACACCTCAATCCCGCAGTAGGTTCCTTTTCAGCTATATGAATCCTCCCTATCAATTCCGTTCCATTTGGACCCGTTTCACTCCAATACTCAATAATTTGTCTCAGAGCATGTTATTAGTGATTGAACTACAATCTAAAGTCGCAGCAGTAATAAGCTATGTACACCAGGAATTAACAATCATGCATAAAAACCAAAGCCCTGGCTTTTAAAAATTTCCGAATTTGAACCAAAATAATCAGATCAAATTTAAAATTTGCATAAATTCCCAATTTAAACGAGCACATCACAACAATAAGCCCATTAAATAGTTTGGTTTTTCTATATGAGTCCTCAATATCAATTCTTTTCCATTTGGACCCGATTCATTACAATACTTAATAATTTTTTCAAAATTAAGAAATTTGAATATTTCACGATGTAACTATTTTTTTGTTTAATCATATGGTAGTTTAAATTCACTAATCCGAGTAATTTAAATTCGTCCTACGTAAAGACTATTAAAGAGAAATACTCTCTAGCGAAAATTTATTTATTCTTGAATCCGAACTCGAGAGCTCAAGCGCATTTCTAATTTCAAGTTTTCAACAACTCGTTTTCTCTATATAATTAAAAGAATAAATTATAAATTGACTTTTTCTTCCTACTCAAGCTTCCTCTACGTGAGAACATAAAAAATTAGTTTACTTAATTTCAATCAAATTTTCAGATATGTTATCTTAAAGAATTATACATATATTTTTCAAAAATTTATAAATTTTAGAATTACGTTAATTATAAGATATATTTAATATCCAAGAAAACTTTTTTTGTCATGTAAAATTTTGATAGAAATTCTTAGACATAACATGAATCATCTAATGGTGCAGAAGAAAATTCAAATCCTAGTTTTCTTGCATAACAACTAATTTCGTAGAGCCAAGCCCATAATCAAGACATTCAATTCGAAAGATTTATTAGGAATAGGCTTCATAATGCTATTATATTTTCTAAATTCGATTTAAAATCGGGTTATTGGTAAATTCAAATTTTTGATAATGATAAATATAAAACTGCTTTTAATGTTCCAATGGGACAATTTGAATGGAATGTTATGCCTTTTGGTTTAAAAATGTCCCTTCTGAATTTCAAAATATTATGAATGATATTTTTATCCCATATGCAGACTTTATAATTGTCTATATAGATGATATTTTGATATTTTCAAAAAATATAGAAATACATTTCAAGCATCTTGATTTGCTTAGAAAAATTATAATTCAGAATGGTTTAGTAATATCTAAACCCAAAATGCATCTCTTTCAAACTAATATAAGATTTCTTGGGCATAATATTGAAAAGGGTAGAATAATTCCCATTAATAGAAGTATAGAATTTGCTTTTAAATTCCCCGACATTATTACTGATAAAACTCAGCTTCAAAGATTTTTAGGGAGCTTAAATTATATTTATCCTTTTATACATGATATTGCTAAAGATACTGCTCTTCTTTATGATAGACTAAAGAAGAATCCTAAGCCATGGACTGATAATCATACAGAATCAGTCAAAAGAATTAAACAGAAGGTTCATAATCTTCCTTATTTAACTCTAGCTAACCCAGGATGGGCAAAAGTAGTTGAAACTGATGCCTCGGATATTGGGTATGGTGGAATATTGAAACAGTACTCTCCAATAGATAAACGAGAGTATCTAGTTCAATTTTATTAGGGAAAATGGAATAATTCCCAAAAGAATTATGCTACTGTAGCAAAAGAAATTCTTGCTATTGTAAAATGTGTTATAAAATTTCAAACTGATTTGTATAATCAAAAGTTTGTAATGAAGACTGATTGCCAAGCAGCAAAATTTATTTTCAATAAAGATTTTAAACATGATGTGTCAAAACAAATGTTTGCAAGGTGGCAAGCATTATTAGCCCCTTTTGATTTTGAAATTATATACAAAAAAGGGACAGAAAATAATCTCCCTGATTTTCTCACTAGAGAATATTTAACTTAATATCTATGTTATTTCAGGATATGAGACCCACTTACAGACCTCCTCGAGGAAGAGGAAAAGGAAATGGTGGAAGAGGTAATATCCTCGCCCAAATGGGAAACATGCAACTAGTAGCTGTCAATATTGCAGAAACCTCAGGTGTTAATACAAAACATCCCATGTATAAAGAGTATGGATTTTATAAAATCCAAACAAAGAGAAGGTAGTACCTCGACTTACTCTTTTGTAATAACAGAAGAAAGCCATGAAAACTTGGAGGTTTATAACCGAAAAGATGAAAAAGAACTAATAGTTCTTCTGGAATAATCTGACCTTAAATGGAAGGATAATCCATGGCAATTAATGTTAAGATATTTTGATACAGTATCGTACGCTACCCATGCATATAAATACAGAATGCATTATGAGATAATACTCTCATCTACAGGAATAGCTGAAATTCAGCATTTTTATCCTGCTACAACCAAGAGAATTTATAATTTCTCAAAAATTGTTATAAAGAAAGTATTAGCCTCAGATGAATGGGGACTAAGTACTTTGAAGGAAAGAGAATATACTCATCCTGAATAAAAGGTAGCAGTAAAATTCAATTACTGGGATTATATTGAAAGTTTTAATAAAACTTTTTTCTATGAGAATCCTCAAAGGAAACACTCTTGGTTTATTAAATTATGTCCTAATATGTTTGGACAACAAATACCAAATTGGTTTTGTAAATGGTGGAAGTTATACGGACCATCATTAGAAATACTCAATCCTCTTTTTAAAAGTTTTTTTTAAACAATGGGTTGATATATCTCCAAAAATTGTTGCTCTGCAAAAAGATAATATCTTTTACAATGGTATAACAACCATGTATTTTTTTCATAGAATTCTCAATTTCATGGATAATGAAGTGGGATGTAGAGTTTGGTTATACCACAGAAGGAATTTCTTGTTTAAATAGAATTTTTTATACAAAATTTTGGAGTAAATTACTCCTATCTGAAAAGGATGGAAAACTTTATGGCCATGCATTAATAGATCAGATCGAGGCCAAAATTGAGGAGTATGTTAATACAAAGGAAACAGATATGGAAATGGAGGAATTAAGTCCATTCCAGAAAGTCACCAGACAACTTCAAATGAAGAAGGGAGCTATTTCAAAGAAAGAAATCTTAACATCTTATTTTGAAGAAATAAAGAAAGATTTGGCCAGAAACTTTGAAATCGAAGTAGGAGATGATATGTCTATGACCTCTCTGGGTAATACCTCAGAAGAAGAAACATGCATGGCAGGAGAAGCCCAATCAAGGCAACAAGAACCAGTCAATCTAGAAGAGATTGAAGAATTTTTGAAGAAAATAAAAGGAGCAGGAGAATCTTCTGCAACAAAAGACAATAAAGGAAAAGGAAAAATCCGAAAGAGACTGAAGGCCCCACCAGTGAATTATTGGGGTAATAAAGACAAGAAAACTTTAATAAAAGTCATGGGACCCAAAACTTTAATAAAGTAGCGGGACCAGAGGAATCAACTTTTGAAAAGTTGATTGTTTTTATTACTTTTTCTTTGTCGGCCACATGTCAAGCCTATCTTTTTCTTTTTCTTTGTCGACCACTTTTGAAAAGCATGCTAACAAAGTAGACTAGTATGACTAAGTTTAACACTTAAGTATTTAGGCTAAATATATACCTATAGTTATATTAATTAAGGGAACAAAATAAGTACCTGAGACTTCCGGGTTGTGGCCAAGTGACCTTTTCTTTTTTATTGCTCAAATAAAATCTTTACAGAGAGTAGATTTACAGGGATTTTTAGAGAGAGGGAGAGGGTTCTATCTAGGCCTGACATGTGGCCGACAAAGAAAGAGAAAAAGATAGGCCTGACATGTGGCCGACAAAGAAAAAGTAATAAAAACAATCAACTTTTCAAAAGTTGATTCCTCTGGTCCCGCTACTTTATTAAAGTTTTGGGTCCCATGACTTTTATTAAAGTTTTCTTGTCTTTATTACCCCAATAATTCACTGGTGGGGCCTTCAGTCTCGTTCAGATTTTTCCTTTTCCTTTATTGTCTTTTCTTGCAGAAGATTCTTCTGCTCCTTTTATTTTCTTCAAAAATTCTTCAATCTCTTCTAGATTGACTGGTTCTTGTTGGCTTGATTGGGCTTCTCCTGCCATGCATGTTTCTTCTTCTGAGGTATTACCCAGAGGTTATAGACATATCATCTCCTACTTCGATTTCGAAGTTTCTGGCCAAATATTTCTTTATTTCTTCAAAATAGGATGTTAAGATTTCTTTCTTTGAAATAGCTCCCTTCTTCATTTGAAGTTGTCTGGTGACTTTCTGGAATGGACTTAATTCCTTCATTTCCATAGCTGTTTCCTTTGTATTAACATACTCCTCAATTTTGGCCTCGATCTGATCTAGTAATGCTTGGCCATAAAGTTTTCCATCCTTTTCAGATATGAGTAATTTACTCCAGAATTTTGTATAAAAAATTCTATTTAAACAAGGAATTCCTTCTGTGGTATAACCAAACTCTACATCCCACTTCATTATCCATGGAATTGAGAATTCTATGAAAAAATACATGGCTGCTATATCATCGTAAAAGATATTATCTTTTTGCAGAGCAACAATTTTTGGAGATATATCAACCCATTGTTTAAAAAGAGGATTGAGTATTTCTAATGATGGTCTGTATAACTTCCACCATTTACAAAACTAATTTGGTATTTGTTGTCCAAACATATTAGGACATAATTTAATAAACCAAAAGTGTTTCCTTTGAGGATTCTCATAGAAAAAAGTTTTATTAAAACTTTCAATATAATCCCAGTAATTGAATTTTACTGCTACCTTTTGTTCAGGATGTTACGTAGGACGAGTTTAAATTACTCGGATTAGTGAATTTAAACTACCATATGATTAAACAAAAAAATAGTTACATCGTGGAATATTCAAATTTCTTAATTTTGAAATTTGTCCATCCCCCCACCTTTCAATCATTTGTTGCTTTATGAAATGACAAAGGAGGAAAAAACAAAAGGAGAGCAGGGCGAGTCACCGACTAAGCATAAACGACGTCATATTCGGGTCGTAAAATCTATTTAATTCACGATAAGATCCGTTTATTCTCCTTCTTCGAAATTGGGAGCTCCTCCTCAATCATCATCGAACACAGGTTTCCGATCATTGTCGAACAACTGATATAATCACCGTACAAAGGTAACTTTCAGATCCCCAAATTTCCTTTTTATTCTTATAATTCTAATTTGTCATATTGAAAAACCCTAGAGAAAAAGCTCGATTTTATGATTTTATTCTTTTTTATAATTCATTGTAGTGCAATTACCAATAGTTTGATCAAGACAAAATTATTAAGTATTGTAATGAATCGGGTCCAAATGGAAAAGAATTGATATTGAGGATTCATATAGAAAAACCAAACTATTTAATGGGCTTTTTGTTGTGAAATTGAAGTGTTGTGCTCGTTTAAATTTGGAATTCATGCAGATTTTAAATTTGATCTGATTATTTGGTTCAAATTCGGAATTTTTTAAAAGCCAGGGCTTTGGTTTTTATGCATGATTGTTAATTCTTGGTGTACACAGGTTATTACTGTTGCGACTTAAGATTGTAGTTCAATCACTAATAACATGTTATGTTCTGAGACAAATTATTGAGTATTGGAGTGTCCAAATGGAACAGAATTGATAGGGAGGATTCATATAGCTGAAAAAGAACCTACTGTGGGATTGAGGTGTAATTATTATTGTTGTTGTTTTTGTTGATCGCATATTAATCTGCAGCTTTAATTACCCTAAGGATTTTGTGGGTTTGCATATATCATTATCTCTTTGAAGTGCTTTAAAAAGGTTGTATTTTTTTGTCTTTTGGGTGGCTTTCACTACTTGTCTTGTTTTTTCGTGTTACCCTACATTAGAAATCAACTACTTTGGGTAGTTATATTTCGTGGAGTTGAACATGTTGTTCTCGGGTTAAATTTGGAGTCGGTCTGAATTTGAAACCTGATATATTATTTGGTTCAAATTCGGCATTTTTAAAAGCTAGGGCTTTGGCTTTTTGCTCTTAACTATTAATTTTTGGTGTAAGCATTGTTCTGATTTTTAGATCCGAATTTGAAACTTCAAAGAGCTAGCTAGCTAGGGTTTAGAATTTTGATGCTTATGCAATGATTTTTAGCTTACACAGCTTTGTACTGTCTAGTCCAAATTTGAAACTTTGAAAGCTAGTGGTTCGAGTTTGGTTATTCAAATTAATGATTTTTTCTGATTTTAGCTCCAAAATTGGAACTTTGAAAAGATGCTTGGGTTTGGAAGTGTGATGCTTACATGTTGATTTTTGTATACAACTTTGTCACTTCTAATGTTAGCACCTAGCTCCTTATTTGGAAATTAGGCTTTTTGAATTTTGATTCTTAAACACATTGTTTTTTGGGTGTACACAGCTTGTTGGTGAGAAACAGTCAACATGCCGGCCACAGCAGGTAGGGTTCGCATGCCTGCGAACAATAGGGTTCACAGTAGTGCAGCCCTACAGACGCATGGCATCTGGCAGAGTGCTATTGGTTATGATCCATATGCTCCTAGCAAGGAGGACGACAAGAAATCTACCCAGAAGGCGTCAGCTGCAGACCCTGAAAATGCTTATGTGAGCTTTCAGGGTTTGCTTGCACTTGCCCGGATCACGGGATCCAATGCTGATGAAACTCGTGGGGCGTGCAAGAGGTGTGGGCGGGTAGGCCACCTCACTTTCCAGTGTAGGAATTTCGTGAGTGTTAAGGATGGTAACAAGGATAAGGATCCGGAGGCGATTGAGGCTGCCGTATTGTCTGGATTGGAGAAGATCAAGGGGTCTAAGATGAAGGGAAAAGCAGAAAATGAGGAGAGCAGTGAAGAAGAGGAGAGCGAGAGTTCTGATTCGGATTATGATTCCGAAATGGAGAGGGCAATTGCTGAGAAGTATGGGAAGAAGGTGAGTAGGAAGTTGAAGTCATCTAGGAAGTACAAGAAGAAAGACTCGGATGATGATGATGAGTCAGACTCTGGAAAAAGGAAAAAGCGGGGCAGATCAAAGAGGAGGAGTGGGAAGAAGAAAGGACAGAGTGATTCGGAGGATGATGATGAAGATAAGGATCACAGGAAGAGGAGAAAGGATAAGAGGAGGAAACGGGATGGCTCATCAGACGAGGATGAAGATCATAGGAGGATGAGAAAAAGTAGGAAGGAGAAGAGGAGGAGGAGAAGTCATAGACATGCGGACAGTTCTGATGAATCAAGTGATGATTCTCCTCCACGGCACAAGCGTAGGAGCAGGAGGACAGCCTCAGCATCTGATTCTGATGCCAGCAACTCTGATGATTCACGAGTCGGCAGGGACAAAAAACGTTCTGAGAAGAGGATCAGGAAGCGTCATGATGATGAAGAGTAGTAATGGACTCGTGAAAGGAGATATACCATCTACTATTTGAATTGCAGGTCCATTCCTTTCTGTGGAACTGCTTATCTAGGCACTTGGTGTGTATCTGTCTATGTGTACTTTTATCTTTTTATCTCAACAAATACTCGTGTGCTTGTAAGTCTCCCTTCATGGTCTCGAGTATTGTTTAACTGACGTTGCAGTATTGTGCCAGTTATTACAGAATATCCTTGTTGAACCTACATCATGTTATCCTTTTGATGGTTTTGCGGAGTTATTAATTACAACCCGTAACTTGTGCAACTTCGTAAGGTGTTTGTTGAAGTGATATATCAGCAATATTGATAACTACTTGTGTTTAAATTTTTTCCAGAAAAATGTTACCATAGCCTTTTAACATTTGGTTGTGCAACACCTTTTTTATTTTGTTTCTCAATTCAGAATTTTTTTTTTGGAATTCTGGAGGGTATTGATTGCAGGTAGGGTTGGCATGCCTTGTTATCATTCTTGACACATCAACACTTTCTTGTACTGCTTCTTTGAGTCAGAGAAAACTTAGACTCAATAAAAGAATTATGAGAAGGGATTATGGTGTAAGGAAAGATTGAGGGCCCTCAAAATCTCGCCCCTCCACTTGGAGAATGATATCATTTCTAATCCTGTGCTTACAGGAAGAACACGGTGGAGTACTTAGGTTAGAGAAGCAGACTTGGACAGGCCATAATTCTAGTTTGAGAGAGGCTATCAGGTGTTTTGATCCCTCAGACAATGATTTCATGCAAAAGTTCTACTATTTTATATGCTCATTTACTAGTAAAAATTATTGTACCATAATCACTAATTAAATTTAATATGAAAATTAAAAGGCACAAATGTTCTTATGTATAAATTATTAACACAAATCTGATAGATAATAACAATGTTAGTGGATATACAAAATCTTATAAACAAAAGAAATCCATTTCATTAGGAATTGATGATTTTTTAACAACACCTTCTGAGAGATGACTAGTTCAAAAAAACTCCAGTGTAAAAACAAAAATGCTCTTTCTCTTGTGTTTGGCTACAGCGAAAACATTCTTTGATTAGAAAAGTTCCCATAATTAGTTAATGATTATGTTAATAATAATTGGCCAAAAACCCAAGTTTTGAATTAAGGTATTTGGCACTTGCAAAGGCATATCCCAGATTTATTAGGCCCCATTTCCATAAGGCAAATATTACTATTTGTAGTACGACTAATAGTTGTTTTTACTATACATTATTGGTCACACACTTTGCCAAAAATCTGCACAAGGCAAAGAAGCAGATTGATAAAGATAATGTGAATTTGAAAATAGTATAAAGTGTTTCCCCTCTTGTCATTCAAAATATTGTTGGATTTGAACTAAAAGAGGAACATAAATTTAGCCATTTAGGCAACCCCACAATGGGTATTTTGGCCAGACAAGGAGTTAAGGATGTCTGAAAGAGATATACTTTGTGACCTTTTGACTATGTTTTTCTTCCCTAAGAAGATCTTCTATGAACCCTCTCTTTGGACAATAATAAAGCTTAAAGTATCCCATTCATTGCCACGTGGTAGAGACCCATTCAGTGAATGAGCATAAATTATTTACTTGTATTCGGTGTTTGCACCAAGTAAATAAATTTAGGATATATATTTTATATAAAAACTTTTATTGCTTAATCGTTATCAAGTAATATATATTGTCATTTTAATTTGTATGTGATTGTTATGATCAACTTGTAGCCTGCTTGGCCAAGCTTCTTCAAGTTGAGAAGCACTTTTTTTTTTTTAAATTATTTTTTGTTTCAAAATTGAAGTGTTTGGCTAAGCTTTTAGAAGAAAAAAAAAGTGATTTTGTGTAGAAGCAGAAGCAGTTTTGGAGAAGCAGAAAAAATTAGCTTCTTCCCAGAAGTATTTTTTTGAGAAGCACTTTTAAGAAAAATACACTTAGAAGCACTTGTTAAAAGCTTGGTCAAACACAAATTGCTGCTTAGAAGTGCTTTTCAAATTAATTAGCCAAACACAAACTGTTTTTCACCAAAATTACGTTTGAAAAAAATACTTTTGAAAAAAAATACTTTTCTGATTTTTCCATGTCAAACAATCTATTGGTTTGGTGAAAATTAAGTATTCTCTAGGGATTTGGATCAAACTCCTCCTTGAACTATGCGAAATCATATAGTTTTGTCATTTGTTAATAGTTGGGGTCATTCATATTCCCGTTGTTATCAAAAGATTTTATTACTATCTTTTTGTACTAACCACCCCTCAAATACGGGTCTAATAAGGGTAATTAGCATTGGAATTCGACAAGTGTTCTGCACGTGACATAATTAAAACCCTCCTCCCTCTTTACCGGACTTTCTCTCTTCTTTTTGTTTTTAGGCAAATTGTCCCGGACCACTTAAACTTATACCCATTTGTCAATCCGGTAAATAAACTTAGAATTTTTCTATTTAAACAATTCTACTTGATGAAATGCGTACTAATAAACACCCCTCCTTGAGCGTGTTCTTCAATCGCTGAGATATTACTACATGTCACAACTTAACATATTATTTTTTGACATCTGTATTTTGCATATCCCATTAACTAATTAGTAATTAAAATTTTAAAATCAATTCTCATTCTTCTTCTAAACATGGCAACCACACAAAGCAGCCGCCACTTCGGAATTGAGGAGAGTTGCTTTATGACATCTAAATTTTTTTTCTCTTTCTTTATAAGATAGCTCCACTAGGATCGTGAAGGAGTTGATGCGAATTGCTGGTGTCACTAATCCGGCGACTTGTCTCGCCGGAATTTCCAAAAGGTTGGCTACAACCTCTTTCTTATTTTACATTCAGAAAGTTATAATATTCCCTATGTAGAGCGATTCGGAAATCGGAACTCCTTGAAATTAAATATGCCGTCGTATGAACTTTTCCTTTGAAATTGTATCTGCCATTGTCTGAACTTTTTCCTGCATCAACGAGCTTGCCGGAGTAGTTTTGAGGGCTTGGGAAGGTTTGAAGAGTACCTATTTCTTTCGCAAAAAGAAAAAAGGGTTCCCAAAAATTGTCGGAATGGTTTTGTAGCCATAAAAGCTTGAACGAAGAAGAGGTGAAATTAAAGAAAGAAAGATGAAGGGAGAGAGGGGGGTTTAGGAGAGGTGGACGTGACAGAGCAAAGAAGAAACTTTTGTTCTCTTATTTAAACGTACGGTAATTAATAAGTAAATATATTTATCTTTTTGTTTCTCATTCTACATCTGGTACTTGTCGGGACCTCAAGTAATTGGAATTTGCACTACGTTAAAACTCGTTAAACAGAAAAAACGCTCCCTATTAGGGGTGTGTTTGGTATGAAAGAAAATATTTTTTAATTTTCTCATATTTGGTTGGATTAAATATTTTGAAAAATATTTTTTTGATCAATTCATTTTCCTTTAATTGGAGGAAAATGTTTCCCTATCAGAAGGAAAAATATTTTTCAAAACTCCTTCTCAATCTTCCCCACCATATTCCTCATCCCCACCAACCCACCCCCTTTACCCCACCCCCACCCTAAATAAAAATATTATTAGTAGTACTTTCTTTTCATGTTATAGATAGATTTTTTTTTATTTCAACAAAATGAATATTTTCTTTTCATTATGTAGAAAAAATATTTTCTTTTATTTCAACAAAAAAATTATTTTTTTCATTTCAACAAAATGAGTATTTTCTTTTCATGATGTAGAAAAAGTATTTATTTCAATAAAATGAGTACTTTATTTTCATGTTGTAGAAAGAGTACTTTCTTTTTTAACCCAAAAAAGAGTACTTTCTTTTTAGTTACGGAGTACAAATTTTAACGTTATTTTTGCGTAAAAAAGTAAAGCAGCACATTAGTTTCTTTGGTTTTGTGTGAATTTTTAGAAGAATAATTAAATTCTTGAAGAAAATAGAGTTCTAAATAGTAAATAAATTCTATGTATATTTACTATTTGCTATCTAGATAAATCTGTCATCTTTATTTCTTTCGATAAACAAGAAAATAAAGGGAACATATATTTTGTCAGATCTTAAATTTCTGTTAAAAATTAAAATGTGTTTAGTGTTATGACTAAAAGTGCACTACTTTGTTAAAGTAAATGGACTATTAGTGCTCCATGTGGAAGAATATGTATGACTTTGAGTCTAAAGCCAAAGATAATGTATGTTTTTGGGCTTTTTTTCAGTGTTATGACTAAAAGTGCACCACTTTGTTAAAGTAAATGGACTATTAGTACTCAATGTGGAAGAGTATATATGACTTTGAGTCTAAAGCCAAAAATAATGTATGTTTTTGGGTTTTTTTCAGTATTATGACTAAAAGTGCACCACTTTATTAAAGTAAATGTATTATTAGTGCTCCATGTGAAAGAATATGTATGACTTTAAATCTAAAGTCAAAGATCATGTATGGTTTTGGGCTTTTCCTCGAATTTTACAACGGGGTTTGCTGATATATTGACTGGAATATGCAAAAATAATACTCCATGTTTGGTTTATATTTCTGATAAATATATGCTTATTTAAGACAAAAGGACAATCTCTTGTAAAGTGATACCTGTTGGATTACAATACTGTTAATATTTCCCTTTATTGATTTGTGGATGGTGACATCGTTTCTTGAATTAATTATTGACTCTTTAATTTTTCTGGGAAATGTATAGCAGACATTTAAAGCATTTATAAGAGTTGTCATATTCATTTCACATTTCTTTTTTTTTTTTTTAGGGGATTTGCAGTCGTACCCTATATTTATGTCATCTTTTAATCTGTATCATATTTTTAAAAATTATTGATTTGGTAGCCAGCTAACAAAAAATTCATAATAATATGACAATTACACCCCTGACAAATTTGCCTTATTCATCAGCAAAACGTAGTACGTTCACTAAATTGAGATAAAGTTACAAGACTATCAAAATATGCATGCATTCGCTTCAGCCATTATTTTACTCTCTTTTTTTTTTCTACTTTGTCAAATTTTACTTATTTATATAGTATTTCTTATGGGTTGGTTTTTTTTTCCAGATCTCATATGTTGAAGAATTTTTTGGGACATGCTTGATTACATGGCAGAATGTCAATGAGTATCTGAATCAGCAGCTACTCACAACACATGCTATTGTGTTTAACATATAAATGATTCAGATTCTAAATTTATTCTTCATGTATATGGATTTATTATCATTTATTGGCTGCTAAAATTTCATGCTAATATAGCATGAAGTTGTTTCACATTGAAACTAAAACTTCATGCTAATGCATGCTAAAGTTATTTATCCTGCAGTCTACAGTTTTGTCATGAGTTTTATCCGAAACTTCAGTCTAAGCATGCTGAAATTATTTAGTTCATTTGCTAAAACTTCAGTTTAAACATGCTAAAGTTATTTAGTTCATTTGCGAAAACTTCAGACTAAACATGCTTAAACCTTTTAATTCATTTGCTAAAACTTCAGACTAAACATGCTTAAGTTTTTGTCTTGCAATATGTAATTTTCTAATGAGTTTTTGCTAATGCATGCTGAAATTATTTAGTTCATTTGCTAAAATTTCAGACTAAACATACTTAAGTTATTTAGTTCATTTGCTAAAACTTCAGACTAAACATGCTTAAGTTATTTAGTTTCATTTGCTAAAATTTCAGACTAAACATGCTTAAGTAATTTAGTTTCATTTGCTAAAATTTCAGACTAAACATGCTTAGGTTATTTAGTTCATTTGCTAAAACTTCATACTAAACATGCTTAAGTTATTTAGTTCATTTGCTAAAACTTCAGACTAAACATGCTTAAGTTTTTTAGTTTATTTGCTAAAACTTCAGACTAAACATGCTTAAGTTTTTGTCTTGTAGTATGTAATTTTCTAATGAGTTTTTGCTAATACATCCTGAAATTATTTAGTTCATTTGCTAAAATTTCAGACAAAATATGCTGAAGTTATTTAGTTCATTTGCTAAAATTTCAGACTAAACAAGCTGAAGTTTTTTAGTTCATTTGCTAAAACTTCAGACTAAACATGCTTAAGTTTTTGTCTTGCAGTATGTAATTTTTTAAAGAATTTTTGCTAATGTATGCTGAAATTATTTAGTTTATTTGCTAAAATTTCATACCAAAACATGCTGAAGTTTTGTAACGCAGTCTATAGTTTTGTCCTGAGTTTTATCCAAAATTTCAGTCTAAACAAACTGAAATTTTTTAGTTTATTTGTTAAAACTTCAGCCTAAACATGCTTAAGTTTTTGTCTTGCAGTTTGTCAATAGTCCTTTATTAAAGAAGGGTAAAATCATCTTTTTAAAATGCTTTTAACAAAAAAATGGGTACGAATGCAAACGAAAAAACAAAACGAGTATAAGTTAAAAGGGGGCGACCAAATAGGGGCGCCCCATGCAATTTTTACTCTTTTTTATGTGAGTGGAACTCAACATATATTCCCCTTTTAAATGTTCATAGTAGTATTTAAAATCATAATTGCTATTAAGGGGCGTTTTATCATTAGCAAATTTATGTAATTAACGTTACTACAATTTACTTTGGTAAAAGTTTATCTTCACCAGATATTTACACCAACTTAATATATTTGACACATGTTTGCATATAGAAGACTAGAGAAATTTCACTTAAATAGGGGCCCACCAAAATTAATTGCTGAATGTGTATATATTGTGTATAATTAATTTATAATAAATATATATAGACTAGAAGATGTAAATATGTTTGGTCGAGCAGTCAAATGTGTAACTTCCTCAGTAGACTTTTCTTTGCAAACTATAGTTAACTAATATATAATTTCACCTCATCAAATCATTAAATTACGACAAACAGATATGATTTGTGCAAATATTTAATGCAAATAAATATTTTATTATTTACTATATAAATCTTGATAAGTAATGATTTAATTTTGTTTTTGCAGGAACCAAAGAGAGTAAAACAGAGATTAAAGGGAGATGTTGACGTGTATAACATGTAAGCAAAAAATAGATGACGATGGAGGAGAAGAAGGTCCACGTGGGACCCCCAATACTAAAGACTCAGTCAAAAGCTTGACGGCCCAGGTTTTAATCCTATACCTTCCCTTACTCTATTATTTCTTTATATTTTTTTTCTAATCATTTAGTATGAAATTTAGTGACACGATTAGTGTAAATTCACTTGAGTTACTTACTCGTTTTAGTTTATTTGAACCTATTTTTTTTGATTCGTTTCAAAAAGAATGACTCATTTCTAGATTTGAAAACAATTTAGCTTAAACTTACGATTTTATCCTTAATGAGAAGCTTTTATAACCACACAAATACTCTGGCCCTTTTTGACTTGTTTAGGACCACAAATTTTAAAAGTCTTTATTTTTTTTTAAACTTCATCCCAATCAAATAAATTCACATAAATTGAAACAGAGGGAGTACTAAGTTAACCAAGCGCGTAAAATGCTTCATACCAAGATATTTTCTGTTCTCAAAATTCAGGTCCAAGTTTAATTAAAGTGAAGAGATCTTAACTAACCCGTCACATTAGTATTGAATAATGCAATTTTGCATTACGTGTCAATTCAGCCATACATCTTTTGTGGGGTCCACGTTTCCTCATTTGGGCCCACATCTCCAATTGGGTTTGGGCTATTTTTGGAATTGGGGTTAGAGTTGAATGAAACTTTTTGGTTCCTTGGGGAGTGGAGGAGGACCACAAAATGTGTTTGAGGGTCCAAAGATTAATAACGAGTTTTTATTTGTGGACACTATAATAATATTATTAAAATGACTTAATTGACCCTACAACTTGGCCTAGTACTATTTGTTTTTATTCTTTTTTTTTTGGGAGGCGGGAAGGGTTAAACTTTAGTTTTTTTTTTAAGCAGAGGCGGATCCAAAATTTAAATTTTATAGGTTCAACTTTAAAAAAAATTAACATTGAACCCATTATAATTTTAAAGTTATGGGTTCATATTTATTATTTTTGTAGTTTTAATAAATTTTGACACAAAATTTTTACCCCGCGTCGAAAGTTATGGGTTCAATTAAACTCGTAACTACCATACTGCATCCGCCCCGACCGAAAAAGATCTTGCTTGGAAGTATGTAGTCTTAAAAAAGTATATAAGCCAAAATATCTCATTTTTTACGGAGTTTATCTTTTTTAAGGTCTAAAAACTATAATTTGAACTATGTTCGATTTCAATTATCACAAAATTGTTGTTGCTAATTGAGCATCATACTTCTTTGTAATCTATAAGAGAAAACAAAAGATGAATATTAATTATTACGTGTCTTAAATCAATTTTGAAAGCTGGTTTGAGCTTTTTCTTTTTAATTCTAAACAGTCATCATTTGTCTAAAAAGCACAAATAAATGTGACAAATTAACAAATCATTGTAAGTTGATTAACTGGACCAATTAGACAAAAGGAAAGCTTTGTATTATTAATTAATTAAATATAAGGGGAAGTGGAGGTACAGCAAATAGTCTGACAAAACTAATATCAAAAACTAGTTCACATGTGCACTCTAGACCTTCTAGCTTTCACTAATACAATTATCGGTAACTCTGCATACTAAGGGCAAATAAAAAAAAAAACCATTTACTAATTTTTAATCTTAGCTTCTGTCTCTTGATTTTCACTCACTCTATTTAATTAATATTATATATATATATATATATATATATATATATATATATATATATATATATTACTATATTTTTAAAACTCCAGTCAAAAAGTTATTAGTTCTTTCTATCAACTTGAACGTTCTTTTCCAAATTGTAACATATATTTTAGTTAATTATAATCATACAACAACTACAACATACCCAGTTGTATACGGTCAAAATCGAGTTTGTCCTTTGTGTGATTAATCGAGATTGGGGCATGATGGACCGAAGTTCGTCATGGTAATTGTAAGCATTTAAATTTTATCGAATCTAAATCGATAAAATAATTTGGACTATATTTTAAATTCAAGATATATTGGTCCAAACAAATATTATGGGCTAATATAATTGAATTGATTATATAATCCAATATATATGGATTAAAAAAATAAGTCTTAATCCATTGGGTTAGCCCATTTAATTGGGCTAAAGTGATGAGCCCACTTCATTAAGCACAAGATGTCATCTTCCTAGAGGCCCAGTTCGGTGCCACGTGTTGTATGACGTAGTACGCCAAGTCAAGCAGAAGAACCAATAGGATCATGCCACGTGTCAAAATGACAAGGCATGCCAAGTCACATTAAAAGGCCAATGAAATCGCGCCACATGTGCAAGTGACATGTTCTGGCCAATCAAATGCGGCCATGTCACACTTCAATTTGATTGGTCGGAAAGAGTTTGTTCTTATCATAACTCTTCCCTCCCACAATTATAAATAGGGGTCTTCATAACCCAGAAAGGACACCAGAAGTTATAACAAGAAACAAGAAAGAGCTCGTGGATCAAACACTGCAAATTCCTCCACAAGTTTCAAGTTCAAGCAATCAAGTTCAAGCTCAAGCTCAAGAACAAAATCATCGTTCGTGGCAACAACTACATATTCAAGATCAAGCTCGAAGACCCTTGAATTTATTTACTATTGGAAAGAAGAATCAGAGGATTTATAGAGATTGTACACTCAAATTATTTGAAATCAAATACTACGATTGTTGCAATATTTTTTAGTCTCGATTATTTTTCTGACGCAAATTTATTGTCTACAAATTCTGGCACGCCCAGTGGGACAATCTCTACCTCTCATCTCAACTTTTCAAATCATCAAAGTTCTTGAACATTGAAATGGCTTCAAAGAAAATCAACTACAATTCAACTTCCACCAAGGCTGCTAATTTCAGGTTCTATGCTGATGTGAAAAACATCCTCGATGTTACCTTTGGAAGCTTTGGACCAGTTACGAGGAGCAAAGCAAGCTCGTTAGGACAACAAGCACCCCAAGTGTCGTCCGCATTAACCCCTATTTTCGGATCTTCATCCTCAAAAGGAGCAAGATCTTGCACAAACGTACCCGAAGGAGGAAGCGATGTTGCTGAAAAGATCAAGAAAACTCTTCTTCTGCTTGACCTCTCCGGATCCAAGAACTCAGCTGTGAAGGAAGATAATGATGCTTCAAGTGATGGATCCTCCCCACTTACACCGCGTAGCGTGAGCCATTCGAGAATCAATATGTGTCACAATCCATGCTACTCCCCATCATCTACAATAATCATGCAAGCCATGGTGACAGACACTTCATTTGTGGAAGAGCAGTTGACGAACTTGACAGAAGCAATCACTGGCTTGACCAAGTGCATGCAAAATCAAGATGCTAGAATTGACAAGCTAACAGACAGGGTGGGAATCTTGATGGAAGAAGAATCCACCCATGCACCTGGCAAGCTCCCAGAAGTTCCAGAGATTGATTCTCCCCCGATACGAGTAGCATCCGTTAAGGCTATGCTTGTCTCATCTGAAGGGATGATTCCCATCGATCAACTGAAGGAGTTCATTGAAGGAACTATTAAGAATAAATATGAAGTTGCTGCCAAGTCCTCCCTTACATATGCAAAGCCGTACACTGCAAGGATCGATATGTTGAAGATGTCTGCTGGCTATCAACCTCCAAAGTTTCAACAGTTTGATGGTAAAGACAATCCAAAGCAACATGTGGTGCACTTCGTTGAGATATGCAACAATGCTGGGACTTATGGAGATTACCTTGTCAAACAGTTTGTCCGCTCGCTAAAAGAAAATGCATTTTATTGGTATACAGACCTCGAGGTGGGATCTATTGATAGCTGGGATCAACTAGAGCAAGAGTTCCTCAATCGCTTTTATAGCACAAGGCGCATTGTGAGCATGGTGGAACTTACAAATACTCGCCAATGGAAGGGTAAATCAGTCATTGACTTTATCAATCGTTGGAGGAATGCAAGCCTCAACTGTAAAGATAGGCTTAGTGAAGCTTCAAGCATAGAGATGTGCATCCAAGGCATGCATTGGGGATTGCGCTACATCTTGCAAGGTATCAAGCCTAGCACATTTGAAGAACTTGCAACTCGTGCCCATGACATGGAATTGAGCATGGACTCTCCTGGAAATGAAAGGTTGCCCATCTATGAACCTCACAAAGGGAACGACAAGAAAGAAGTCAGGAAGTGGGGCAAGTTCATACCCAAGTCTGAAAGCAAAGAAGCTATGAATGTCAACACATCACCTGTAAAGTTCACGACGAAAGTGAGCAAGAAGCAGAGTATGAAATCAACTTCTTTTCAAGATAAGCCAAGTGGAAAGTTGACTCTAAAAGAAATGCAAGAGAAAGAGTACACATTTCTGGATTCTGATGTGCCAGCTATTTTTGAAGAACTCCTCGAGTTAAATCTCATTGAGCTTCCGGAGATGAAGCGACCAAATGAAGTTGGGAAAATAAATGACCTGAATTACTGCAAATACCATCAACTTGTGAGCCACTCTCTGGAGAAGTGCTTTGTCTTCAAGGACAAAGTTATGGACTTGGCTCGCAAAAAGAAGATCGTGCTTGAAGATGAGAAAGCAAGCTTAAACCAAGTCTCTATCACCTTTGGTTCATTCAGTCCGGATGAATTATGTGGTTTTAAGAAAGTAAAGATGAAAAGTTACTGGAGAACGACAAAGCTAAAGTCAATCAATCTGATGATGATGAAGGTTAGACGTTGGTGACTCGTCGTAGGCACCACAAAAGGAGCCCACGAAAAGAATCAATAGAATAACCAAAAAGGAAAATAATGGCGAAAAGACTCAGGAGATGGAATCCGGTTAAGCATTTGAAGAAAGCAAAAGTGGAGGTGCACCATCCTCAAAAGCCACGACATCCAGTGACCTTGGAGGATTTCTTGCCATGTTAGTTTTGCATAAAGATTTCCCGTGATAGTATTGAGGCCTCTTGTTACAATGCTGATAATGGGGAAGAAAAGAGTGATGACCTACCGTTGGCACCATATCCAGAAAAGCTCATCGAGTCTATACATCAAGAAGTTAACACGTGCGAGGAAAATGTTACGTTCACAAATGACAACCTTCTACTAGGTGACACTCTTCATAACCGCCCGTTGTACCTAGTTGGCTATATGTGTGATGAAAGGGTAACTCAAATTTTGGTTGATGGAGGATCCTCAGTGAACATCTTGCCAATTCGCACTGTGAAAGAACTTGGTATTCCTATAAATGAACTCTCAGAAAGTCATGTGATGATCCAAGGATTCAACCAAGGGGGGCAAAGAGCCATAGTTGCGATCGGTTTGGGAATCACCATTGAAGATATGCAATCAAGTGCATGGTTGCATGTGATCGATGCAAAGACTTCATACAACGTCTTGCTCGGAAGGCCTTGGATACATGAGAATAAAGTGGTTCCATCTACCTACCATCAATGTTTGAAGTACTATGAGGGTAAAGCCGAGACGAAGATAGTTGCTGATGATGAGCCATTCACCGAGGTTGAGTCACACTTTACCGATGCAAAGTTCTACTTGAAGAACCGTATTATAAAGGATCTAAAAGCTGATGATGGCATAAAAAGAAAGAATGACGAGCCCACAACTAAAAGAGCTGAGGTGACTGCTGGTAGAGCCAAAGTTATTACTAAGGAGGTACAACCCAACGCGAATAAATCTCATAGAGGGGATATTGCGTCTTATGGAAAGAAAGTAAGTCATGCACTCTAATATGTCCCTAAAAGAAAGAAAGATGAAGGCGAATCATCTAATCTCTAAATTAATATGCTAAAGGAGTTAACTCTTCCGATAAAACGAATTGAGGCAGTAAAGTTGTCCTCAAAGCCACTTGCAGGGTTTGTAGCCCAAAATCGTTTGCAGAATATGGCACTCCCTACAAAGCGAACAGATGAAGGTTTTGATCTTAATTCTTACAGGCTATTTGCAAAAGCTGGATACAACCCCAATGAGCCGCCAAAGTTATGGAATCTCCCATCAGAAGATGCGACAAGGCAACCACGTGAAGGTTTGGGATACAAGCAACCGTCACCAGTGCGCATCTCCATAAGAAGGGCGAGCAGCAATTATATCACTATAGAAGACGAATCTGCCGCTTCTAACAGGCCTCCTATCTTTGATCGACTTGGAAAATCAACTGTGAGAACTTCTGTATTTGAGAGATTGGGTCAATTAAAGAAGGGGAATAAGTTCCATAGAAATTATCGAAATACAAAAACAGCCGCTTTGCCCAGAATTCAGAAGATCTCTTAAGATTTTCAAAGTTTGGTTCCTTCTAGAATGAAGCAACAAACAAAAGTCATGGCTTCGTGTGATGAGGTACTGAAGGTGGAGCCATACACTGTGGTCTACACTAAAGAACGCAATGAAGACGAAGAAAGTGTGGGTTCTTCGTATCATGTTACTGCACAAGGCGAGCATGGTGTTTTATCTCTAATGGAGGATGACGAGAAATTGGACGATGTTTCACCGTGTTATCACATATCCTTCAACGATGGGGACCCTCAAGAATATGAAGATGCGAAAGATGCTCCCCCAGAACTTGAAGAAGGGGTGAAGGCAACGATTGATGCCTTAAAAGAAGTTAACCTTGGCACTGATGAAGAACCAAGACCCACCTACCTAAGTGCTTTACTAGAAGTTGATGAAGAAAGCACTTATATTGAGTTACTCAAGGATTTTATGGATATCTTTTCTTGGAGTTACAAAGAAATGCCTGGCTTGGACCCTAAAGTAGCAGTCCATCACCTTGCGGTCAAGAATGGCGCTCATCCTATTAAGCAAGCTCATAGGCGCTTTAGGCCGGACTTGGTTCCCCTGATTGAAACCGAAGTTAACAAATTCATTGAAGCTGGATTTATTAGGGAAGTTAAATACCCAATGTGGGTTTCAAGTATTATCCCTGTAAGGAAGAAGAATGGCCAGATTCGAGTGTGCGTTGACTTCAGGGATCTCAACAATGCGTGTCCCAAAGATGAATTCCCGCTTCCTATTCCAGAGTTGATGATTGATGCTACTACTGGGTATGAGACAATGTCATTTATGGATGATTCGTCAGGCTATAACCAAATTCGCATAGCACCAAAAGATGAAGTGCTTACTGCGTTCCGCACCCCCAAAGGTATTTATTGCTACAGGGTAATACCTTTTGGCTTGAAGAACGCTGGTGCTACTTATCAAAGGGCTATGCAGAATATTTTTGATGACCTTCTCCACAAAAATGTCGAATGCTATGTGGATGACTTGGTGGTAAAATCAAGAAAAATGGGTGACCACTTGAAAGACTTGAAATGGTGTTTGAGTTGCTCCGGAGGTACCAACTTAGGATGAATCCATTGAAATGCGCATTTGGAGTTACTTCCGGAAAGTTCCTTGGTTTTATTGTCCGATATCGAGGGATTGAAATCGATCAAGACAAAGTAGATGCAATTTTGAAAATGCCTGAGCCTCGGGATATTCACGAATTGAAAAGTCTGCAAGGAAAGTTAGCGTACCTTAGGAGATTCATATCAAACCTAGATGGGAGGTGCCAACCATTCAGTCGCCTTATGAAGAAAGGTGTCCCTTTCAAATGGGACCAAGCGTGTAGCAATGCCTTTGAGAGCATTAAATCCTACTTGATGAAGCCTTCAGTTTTAGCAGCCCCTATACTTGGAAAGTCGTTGATACTATATATTTCAGCACAAGAAAGGTCTGTTGGAGCGATGTTGGCCCAAGAAAATAGTGAGGGGAAAGAAAATTCTCTTTACTACTTGAGCAGGATGATGACGCCAAACGAGCTGAATTATTCGCCAATTGAAAAGTTGTGTTTGGCGCTAGTCTTCTCAATTCAAAAGTTGAAGCACTACTTTCAAGCTTTTGTTGTTTGTCTTGTTTCTAAAGCAAATCCCATCAAGTTTGTGATGTCAAAAACTGTTCTTAGTGATCGACTAGCGAGATGATATCTCTAATTTCAACAATTCGAGATTTTGTACATCCCTCAAAAGGCTGTAAAAGGACAAGCATTGGCAGACTTCTTAGCAAATCACCCTATACCTGATGATTGGGAGCTAACTGATGAACTTCCTGATGATGATGCAATGGTCATTGAAGTTCAACCTCCATGGAAGATGTACTTTGATGGTGCTGCACATTGCGGAGGAGCTGGTGCTGGTGTAGTATTTGTCACTTCTCAAGGTGAAGTTCTGCTCTACTCTTTTACGTTGACGCAACTCTGCTCTAACAACGTTGCTGAGTGTCAAGCACTAATACTTGGGCTTGAAATGGATGTCGAAATGAAGCGGTTGCAATTGCAAGTCTTTGGTGACTCTCAGTTGGTGATCAACCAGCTTTTAGATAGTTACGAGGTCAAGAAACCTGAACTACGCCTATATCATGATTATGCTAAAAATTTAATGGGATGGGTCGGTGACATGACTATTCAACATATTCCAAGGAAAGAAAATAAGAAGGCTGATGCTTTAGCTGCCCTAGCTTCATCGTTAACCCTGCCTTATTAAGCGCAAGTTACTGTCTGCCAAAAATGGGTAGTACCGTCGCCAAATGAGGTTGAAGGTGAAGGAAATGAATTTTAGCATCTTGTCACTGTTTCTAAAGCTGAGAAAGAGGAATGGCGACAACCCATTATCGACTACTTAAGCTATGGGATACTTCCAGAAAATCCGAGGAGAAGGACTGAAATCCATCATCGTGCACCTCGCTTCCTTTACTACAAAGATACTCTATACAGAAGGTCATTCGAGGGAGTACTCTTGCAATGCTTATGGTAAGAAGAAGCACTCCAAGCTTTGCAAGAGGCACATTCTGGGGTATGTAGGTCACATCAGTCTGGACCAAAGCTCCACTTCCATATAAAAAAGATGGGATATTATTGGCCAACAATGGTAAATAATTGCTTGGACTATGCTCGAAGATGCAAGGCTTGTCAATTCCATGCGAATTTTATTCATCAACCTCCTGAAGTGTTGCACCCGAATGTGGCATCCTGGCCGTTTGACGGTTGGGGATTGGATGTTGTTGGACCACTGCCAAAGTCCTCTGGTGGGCACCTATACATCTTGGCTGCAACTGACTACTTCTCAAAATGGGCTGAAGCTGTTGCTCTTAAGGAGATAAAGAAGGAAAATGTTGCAAGTTTCATCCGAGTAAACATAATCTATCACTTTGGCATTCCTCATTACATAATAATGGATAATGGAAAGCCATTCGATAATAGGTTGATGAACGAGATTTGTGATCTCTTTGGCTTCAAGCAACGTAACTCTTCGATGTACAATGTTGCCGCCAATGGTCTAGCTGAGGCATTCAACAAAACTCTATGCAACTTGTTAAAGAAAGTTATCTCCAAATCCAAATGATATTGGAATGACTGTATGGAAGAAGCTCTATGGGAATATAGGACGACTCACCGCACGCCAATACAAGCGACTCCGTATTCACTCGTTTATGGAGTCGAAGCTGTCTTGCCACTCGAGCGTCAAATACCTTCATTACGACTAGCTATTCAAGAAGGGATCACTGGTGAAAAAAATGCTCGACTTCGATTAGCAGAGTTGGAGGCTCTTGATGAGAAGAGGTTGGAAGCTCAACAGAGTCTTGAATGTTATCAAGCTCGATTGTCTCGCGCCTTCAATAAAAGAGTTCGCCTGAGATCCTTTCAAGTAGGAGATCAAGTCATTGTCGTACGAAGACCCATAATTACTTTCCATAAACCTGTAGGGTAGTTCACTTCAAAATGGGATGGGCCATATGTCGTACAAGAAGCTTATTCAAGTGGGGCTTACAAGCTAGTTGATGCAGATGGCATGAGAATTGGCCCTATCAATGGCAAGTTTTTGAAGAAGTATTATCCTTGAAGTTGCAACGCTCCTTGACGCATGAGCCTAAACTGCATGTTCCTACACTCCTGGCCCGCATGAGTCTAAACTGTGTACGGTCCACCCAAAAAAAAAGTCCGCTAGGTTGAAAACCTCGAAAGGGAAGGCCTAGGCAAAAGTTAGGACATAAAATAAAAGTCTGCTAGGTTGAAAGCCTCGAAAGGGGCGGCCTAGGAAAAATTTAGGAAAAAAAAAATATCTGCTACGTTAAAAACCTCGAAAGAGGCGGCCTAGGCAAAAGTTAGGACATAAAAAATAATCACCCATTATGAACTACGGTATGACTTGATCCTCTTCACCGAGGTACGTAGGCAGCTTAGAATTTCATTCTGAGTTCAGTCGCATAAGTTCAAAAGATACATATTGCCCTAGTCGTTCTCCAAATGAAGTATGATGGAAGTAATTCATTCAAACAACACTTGAAAATCAGGCTGAAATTTCATTCTTCTTTTGAACTTTGGATCTCATATGACTTCGAGGGGGCATGCCTTCATGATAAACCAGTGTCTTCAATAGGGCGATTATAGTCTTTTAGGAGGCTACCAAGTATTTGCACTGAAGTTCAGGGATTTACTATGTCTTCATGTTCACCAAATCTTTAAGTCCTCCGGTCTTCAAGTTTGCTACTCTTCAAGTTGAAATGTTTAAACCCTCCAAGTCTCCAAGTTAAAGTCTTCAAGTCCGTCGGTCTTCAAGTTGAAGTCTCCAAGTTGAAATCTTCAAGTCCGTCGATCTTCAAGTTGAAGTCTTCACGTTCTCCACTCTTCAAGTTGAAATCTGCAAAGTCCGTCAAATCTTTAAAGTTTCCAAATATTCAAGTCAATGTCGTCAAGTCCACGAAGTCTTCGAGTTGAAGCTTTATAACTTTCCAATCTTAAGGTGGACATATAAGTCCCTTTGCACCTTAAGTTGGCCTCTTCGTGGATTTGTCCTTAAAAGAAAACTATAACTTTCCAATCTTAAGGTAGACATATAAGTCCCTTTGCACCTTAAGTTGTCCTCTTCGTGGGTTTTTTCCTTAAAAGAAAATTATAACTTTCCAATCTTAAGGTGGACATATAAATCCCTTTGCACCTTAAGTTGGCCTCTTCGTGGGTTTGTCCTTAAAAGGAAACTACGTTTTTCAATCTTAAGGTGGACATGTAAGTCTCTTGAGAGTAATCTATCCGATAGTCTGGGCACATTGAGAGTAATCTCTTCTATAGTCGAGGCACATTGAGAGTAATCCCTCAGATAGTTGAGGCACATTGAGAGTAATCTCTCCGATAGTCGAGGTACATTGAGAGTAATCTCTCCGATAGTCGAGGCATATTGAGAGTAATCTCTCTGATAGTCGGGTCACATTGAGAGTAATCTCTCCGATAATCGGGTCACATTGAGAGTAATCTCTCCGATAGTCGAGCCACATTGAGAGTAATATCTCCGATAGTCAGGTCATTTTGAGAGTAATCTCTCTGATAGTCGAGTCATTTTGAGAGTAATCTCTCCGATAGTCGAGCCACATTGAGAGTAATCTCTCCGATAGTCGGGTTATTTTGAGAGAAATCTCTCCGATAGTCGAGCTACATTGAGAATAATCTCTCCGATAGTCGGGTCATTTTGAGAGTAATCTCTCTGATAATCGAGCCACATTAAGAGTAATCTCTCCTATAGTCGGGTCATGTTGAGAGTAATCTTTCCGATAGTCGAGCCACATTGAGAGTAATCTCTCCAATATTCGGGCAAGGATGAGTACTCATCCCCTCTCACCCCAAGATTGTCTTCTTCATGCATGGACCATCTTGTTAAACAAGAACAAATTACCTAAAAAAAAAAGAAGACAGAAAACGCAGAAGAATTAAAGCGGAAAAAAAAATTACCTTTGCGCAGGCTTCCTAAAGGTTAGAAGTCGAAGTAGTAAGATCGACTTTGAGAATGCCGGGGGTTTATGCTCAATAAACATGAGCAGACGACTTTATATAAGTGCTGAAAGGTGACGTTGAAGATCCTTTTGTCGATATGGGATCGGTGCTAAGGCGGCAACTACAGTTTGTCTCCAACATGGATTAGGTGTGAGTGGCTGACTTCAACAAGGAATCAAATAGCTTCCTTGTTTAAACCACGTAAAGGCTGGGGGAAAAAGCAGTCGTCGACGCGTCCAACATTAATGTGGAAACTACTCACAAATCTTTTCATATTGAGTTGCTCAGTTCTTTGCAAATGAAAGCACACAAAGTTTCCATGCATTATTTTGTCTTATATGAGCTTATCTCTGATTTTGCTATTTGCTCACATGAATTAGTTGATTTAAATTAAGGTCTTGGCATGGGTTATACACTGAAAAAAACGGTTTACTTTGAAAAGCTTGAGAATTTATAGCTTTTCATCTCTATGACAAGCGACGTGCGAGTTGCTCATTCATTTAAACACCTTACTTCAAGCCTAGTTTTTGATAAGTTGATATTTTAACAAGTCTTGAAGTAGGGCATTTGTAAGCATTTAAATTTTATCGAATCTAAATCGATAAAATAATTTGGATTATATTTTAAATCAAGATATATTGGTCCAAATAAATATTATGGGCTAATATAATTGAATTAATTATATAATACAATATATATGGATTAAAAAAATAAGTCTTAATCCATTGGGCTAGCCCATTTAATTGGGCTAAAGTGATGAGCCCACTTCATTAAGCCCAAGATGTCATCTTCCTAGATGCCCAGTTTGGTGCCACATGTCATATGACGTGGTACGCCAAGTCAGGCAGAAGAGCTTATAGGATCATGCCACGTGTCAAAATGACAAGGCATGCCAAGTCACATTAAATGGCTAATAAAATCGCGCCACATGTGCAAGTGACATGTTTTGGCCAATCAAATTACGGCCATGTCACACTTCAATTTGATTGGTCGGAAAGAGTTTGTTCTTATCGTAACTCTTCCCTCCCACAATTATAAATAGGGATCTTCATAACCCAGAAAAGACACCAGAAGTTATAACAAGAAGCAAGAAAGAGCTCGTGGATCAAACACTGCAAATTCCTCCACAAGTTTCAAGTTCAAGCAATCAAGTTCAAGCTCAAGAACGAAAAACAAATCAAGTTCAAGCTCAAGAACGAAGAACAAATCAAGTTCAAGCAATCAAGCTCAAGCTCAAGAACAAGATCATTGTTCGTGGCAACAACTACATATTCAAGATCAAGCTCGAAGGCCCTTGAATTTATTTACTATTGGAAAGAAGAATCAGAGGATTCATAGAGATTGCACACTCAAATTATTTGAAATCAAATACTACGATTGCTGCAATATTTTTCAGTCTCGATTATTTTCCTGACGCAAATTTATTGTCTACAGTAATATCGAGCTATGATGTGAAGTCGGGCTGCTGAGTTCGAACCCTAGAACCCGACCAAGGTCGGGATCAGCCAAGATCGATATCGAGCCCAGATAGAGGTCGAGCCCAGATAGAGGTCGAGCGAATAGAGACCGATCACGATCGAGAGAGGTTGAGTTCGGGCTCGAGCCAAGGGACAAAAGAGCCGTTATAATCGCATTTGGGGAGAGAATCTCGGCGAAAATTAAGGAAAAGCTAATTAATTAATCTATCATGGGATCCCCACTATGTATTTTTAATTATATCCAAAGTAAGATTCATCCACTATATAAAGAGTGGCTATCATTTCTGGGGACGGAATTTATTCATTCACAGATTCATTCATATATTCATACACTCTCATATTCAGAAATTATTGAGATTTACATAGCATCTAGCAAATATTATCATTTTTTGGGCTTTTTTATATTGATTTATCTCGTTCATTTATCAATCATTCTCTACTCAATTTGGGTTTGTGTTCATTCTCTTTTACAAGTCAATATTCAATATATTTCTACTTATTTTTCTGATTTGTAACAAGCTATACCACGTATCCTTAGAACCACGTATAAATTCAACTCTATCTGTTTTTCAGGTAAACACCAGTGTATTCCCATAACTTGGGTTTGGGGAAGGTAGTATATACCCGGTTCTTAACACTACCTTATGAAGATAAAGAGTTGTATCCGAAGGACCCTCGGTTTATATTACAATTTTTTCGATTATTTCTCGATAAGGGTCATTCTTGATCAGGCTTTAGACAATCTTGATGACATCGCATTATGAGGTAGTTGATTGAGTTATTCTTTAGCATGTTTTTTTAAAATATTTTTTGGGTCAAATCCTACAAGAATTTTCAAAGGCAAATGAAGGGAACAATATTTGATTTGATACTATAAAATCCAAAGTAAGGGAGATTCTGAGAAAAAGACAATACATGTCTGGAAAAGACATGTCCAAGTTTCTTTTACCTGACCCACCATTGAATTCTTGTCTTTCCACTGTTCTCCAGCCTTCTGCTTACTCAACCCTGCAGTGAAAGTTAACTCGTGAAAGTAGGTGATTTTAAGTATTGCAAAGGACAATCAAACATTAATGTCACTGCTTTTGAACAATCAACCTTGACCCCTCCTTTTCTTTTTATTTTCTTTTGCATGTAGTGTTGTTTAGTGACGGAATCAGAGTTTAAACTTAATGAGTTTGATCTTTCTGTTCTCGTCATTGAACTCATTAATTTTTAAAATTATGCTTCGAAATTTAATATTTATTAGAAGTTTAGTATTTTTCATATATATATACTTGTGTTTCATGTCTAAAATATTGAGTTCAATTGAACACCGGACAAAGCTCATTGCTGAATTGCTTGCTGATCTTGCTGCACTAATGGATACTGTGGGCAGAAACCTGGCTTCACTTCCTATGGTTTAAATCACCTTAGGATTTCAAATATTAATTTAATTGTTAAACCAACATTAAAACGTCATTTGGCCTATATATCTTTTACCATGTCCTCTGGGATAGGTCTTGAAGTTCAAGCTCAAATTTTGGACATGTACTCTAATAAGCAAAGATATTTCCATAACCACCGCGAGGAGTGCGGTGAAATATATTGGATCCCTCAATTCTTAACTCGAGATCTCATATTCGAGCCTTGAGAACGGAAAACTGTAAAGAGACGCTTCCTCCTTTAATGCGATATATGCTACGCGAATTGGAATTAGTCAAGTTAGTGAATTTCGAACAGAGAATGCGCAAAGCAAAAATAAGATATTTCTGTTGATCTTCTAACAATGAATTCATCTTCCTCATTTTGTAATTTGTACTGCTTGTCTCTTGTAAAATTAATGTATCAACAAAATTTTGCAGATAAAGGATATTGCATTAAAGGTCTCTGGTAAAAGCAGCAAGTCCAGTACACCAACTAGCAGTTACAGGAGAGGTCACAGACCTTATCCTGATTTTGAAACAATTTCAGAGGACGTTTCATATCAACCAGGAAGTTCAAGTTCACCTCCAGGTTGGGATTTCACAAGTACCCGACATCATCGTACTCCTCGATCTGATTCAAGATTTGCTGGAGGATATAGTGGTGGTGATGATGATTAAAGAGAATCTGTCTACTCACAGTTAGGTGAGGTGGTGCTGCCCGACGACGAGGGGTCAAAAGAGTGGATTGCTCAGGTGGAACCTGGTGTTCAGATCACATTTGTCTCTCTTCCCAGTGGAGAAAATGATCTCAAACGAATCCGCTTTAGGTATATATCAAGAACCTTTCTATCTTGAAAGATAACACAATTCGCCAATCGGCAAAAAATAATAACAATAGCTAGCCAAATATACAAAAAATATACAATGATTATGTATAAAATATGTGTATTATACACTAATATACAAAAAGAATATACATATTCCGGTTGTGATTTTGGGGGGCGGCTATATTGTGTAAAATCCCAAACTTTATTGTGGGCAACATTGAACTTGTTGTCTATATATAATATTGGACTAGATGAGCTTAAAATGGAGTGACATGATCAGTAAAGATTCATATAGCTGACTAGTATAGTTGTTATTGTCTTAGTAGTATTGAACTAGTCTGTTAAGCGGGCCTTTTCAGACCTTTCTTCCTTCACTCCTTTCAAAATTATGCATGATCTTCTTCAGTCCCTTCATTCATAAGTTTGCCTAGAGTCTTGTTTAGTTCTAGTGGTGGAAATGATCTTAAACAAATCCGATTTAGGTACATATCAAGAATCTTCTTATCTTGAAACTTGATTGTGAGAAATATTCAATTTCTTGTCTAAAGATTTCAATTCAAAGAAAATGAAGGTGATTGTCATGTATAGTTGAACCTTAAGAATTTTCATCTTTCACACCCTCTAAATATAGGCATGACCATCTTCAGTCCCTTCCATTCATCAATGAATATTCAGTTCCTTCTTCAATGTAGAATCGATGCACACCACTTCTTCTTCTTTTTTTTTTTTAAAAAATAGAAAGTAGGTTTTAGGGATTTGAGTCGTCATTAATCATTTGATATATGTTTATACTTCTTTTCGTTGTTATTTTATCTTAAGTTTCGATGTAAAGATTTTTCTACCAATGCATTTAACTTCATTAGTTAGTCCAAAAGACATGTTGAGTGCATGTTACATGGACTCGAGAACAGGTACATATCTGTTATGGATGTGTAAGAGTCCAATATGGACACCCGCAACTTTTGCTAATTTTAGTTAAGTTTGAGAAATTTTCACGAGATACCTGTATACGGTCAAAATAGAGTTTGCCCTTTCGTATAACCGATCGAGACTGGAGAATAATCAAACGAGGTTCGGGATCAGTAAATATCGAACTATGATGCAAAGCTAAATTGCCAAACTCGCAACCCATAGACCAATCGAGATCGGCCAAGAAAGAACAAGGTCGAGGTCGATCGAGATCAGGACCAAACTAAGAAGGGACCGATCAAGACCAAGATCAGCCTAGGTCGAGATCAAACAAGATCGAGACCAAGTTAGGAAGAAATCGACCGAGATCAAGATCGGCCTCGATAGAGACCAGACAAAATAGAGATCGAGCAATACCGAGGAAGGTTTATCGAGCGAAGAGACAAAAAGCCGGAATATCCGTAATGGGGCCCGAATTACACCGAAAATTCCAACACATATCAAGGAAAGACCAATTAATTAATATATCGTGGGATTCCCTACTATATTTAGTATTATATTATAAGTAAGACTTCCCTACTATATAAGGGGAATAAGATCATTTGTAAAGGGGGCCTGATAACACAATACAAAGGAATACACTCCCTACTTTATGTTTTCAATATCTTGTTATTCTGTTGGGATACCAGGAAGATTTTTATTTGGTTCGAAGGTGACCGAACTCGAGGGCAAAGGTCAATTCATTCGTTTGGCTTGCATTTATTTCCTTTCCAGTTAATTTTGATACTCATTTGTATATTTTCTCAATTTGTACCAATTTATACTACGTATCCTTAGAACCGCGTATAAATTCAATTGTTATCTATTTTTCGGGTAAACAGTTTGGCGCCCATCGTGGAGCTAAGGATAATAGTGGTTATTTGATACAAATTCCTATAAAACGCACTATTTTACACTTGCTCTTGGAAGTATATTTGATTTCAGGATAAAAATGACAAACTCTCAATCACTGCCCCTGCATATTGACAACGAATCTAGCCATCAAGGTGAGAATAACAACTTGGCGCCCGGGGATGAAAGGCAACTCGTTGACCCCATCAGAACTCAAGCCGTGGATCCAATTGACGTTAATTCACATGTGTCCATCGAAGCGAAGCAACATTCCGGTCCCGAAAATAGCATCCAAGGTGGGACCCGATCTACAGTTCGATATACCCAAAATATTAGAGAAGACGGGATCATCCTGTATATGATCTTCGAAATGCTGCAAGTTCAACAGGTGGTGATAGCTCAGTTGCAGAGCCAAACACAGGCGCTGAGCAGGGCTGAGCCCGATCCACCCCAAGAAGTCACTCACAGAACGGGGCCAGCCGTAGTAAGGTCAAATGAACAAGAATCGGGGACTAATCCCGAAATTATAAAAATGCTCGAGGAACTGACAAGGCGGATAGAGTCAGGAGAAAAGAAGATTAAAGCAAATGATAAAAAGGTCGAAACCTATAATTCCAGGGTAAACCAAATCCCTGGAGCACCCCTAATACTAAAGGGATTAGATTCGAAGAAGTTCGTGCAAAAGCCTTTTCCTCCAAGCGCGGCCCTGAAGCCGATCCCTAAAAAATTCCGTATGCCCGAAATATCGAAGTACAATGGAACGACCGACCCAAATGAGCATGTAACCTCTTATACATGCGATATCACAAGGAATGACCTAGAAGATGATGAGATCGAATCTGTTTTGCTGAAAACATTTGGGGAAACCCTGTCAAAAGGAGCGATGATATGGTACCATAATCTACCACCTAACTCTATTGATTCTTTTGCCATGCTTGCAGATTCTTTTGTAAAAGCATACGCAGGAGCCATAAAGATCGAGACTAGGAAGTCGGACCTTTTCAAGGTAAAACAGAAAGATAATGAGATGCTCAGAGAATTTGTATCTCGTTTCCAAATAGAACGAATGGACCTACCACCGGTCACCGACGATTGGGCCGTACAAGCTTTCACCCAAGGACTAAATGAATGAAGATCAATGGCTTCACAACAGTTGAAGTAGAATTTAATTGAGTACCCGGCCGTTACATGGGCCGATATACATAGTCGATATCAATCGAAAATAAGAGTCGAAGATGACCAGCTAGGGGATCCTTCTGGATCCATGACCAAAAGGGACGTCGGTCGAGAACCAAGGTTGAACAGGGATCGATACCTGCCATATAATAGAGATCGTAGGAGCAGCAGACCTGGACACAATTCCGTACGGGGTGAAATGAGAAGTGATCGAGGCCAGGGCTCTCGAGGGCTCATGAGCAAAAATGGTTTCGATAGGCATGTCAGACCTAAGAAAGAACCGCGACTGTCTGAATATAACTTCAATATTGACGCATCCGCCATCGTATCGGCTATCGAACGCATCAAAGACACTAAGTGACCTCGACCTCTGCAGACTGATCCAGCCTAGAGAAATCCAAATCAAGTATGCATGTATCATGGCACCAATAGCCACATAACGGAAGATTGCAGGCAGTTGAGAGAAGAAGTAACCCGGTTATTCAATGAAGGTCACTTTCGGGAGTTTTTAAGCGACCGGGCTAAGAATCACTTCAAAAATAGGGAGTTTAATAGGCAAAACGTGCAAGAAGAACCGCAAAATATTATTCACATAATCGCCGGAGGAATCGACGCATCCCAAAAACCAGTATTAAATTGCACCAAGGGGCCGATCATAAGGGAGAAACGATCTCGGGTTCAGGATTACATACCGAAAAGTACCTTGTCCTTCAATGACAAAGACGCAGATGGAATCATGCAGCCCCATAACGATGCACTGTAATATCTGTACTCATGAATAAAGCTCAAGTTAAGCGTGTGTTAATTGATCCAGGTAGTTAGGCCAACATCATTCGATCGAGGGTCGTAGAACAACTCGGTCTATAAGACCAGGTTGTGCCCGCAGCCCTAGTACTAAACGGATTTAACATGGCATGTGAAACTACTAAGGGCGAGATAACTTTGCCAGTAAACGTGGCTGGGACCATCCAAGAGATGAAGTTTCATGTGATCGAAGGCGACATGAGGTATAACGTCCTGTTCGGAAGGCCATGGATCCATAATATGAGGGCAGTACCCTCGACCCTTCACCAGGTTCTGAAGTTTCCGACACCAGATGGAGTCAAAACAGTGTACGGGAGCAGCCCGCTCCAAAGAAATATTTGCGGTCGATGAAGTAATTCCGGTATCGGCACTCTCTACAAAAGGATCGGATCCAAAGGGAAAACAGTAAGCCAAATAGCAACCATATACACTGGCCTCAACCTAATTAGAGAAGTAAGGGATCGATGAGGACGACGACTGCTGGATCCCTCGATCCTTCATAATTCCCGATGACTCTGACGCCACCAAGTCAACGATCGAAGAGCTGGAACAAGTCACATTGACCGAGCATCAGCCGAAACGAAAGGTATACTTGGGCACGGGGCTAACCCCCGAGCTCAAGAAAAAACTTATTCATTTCCTTAAATCTAACATGGATTGCTTTGCTTGGTCCCACCTTGATATGACAGGGATCCTGCCGGAAGTTACCACTCACAAACTGAGCTTGGACCCTAAGTTCCGCCCGGTGAAGCAAACAAGAAGGCCCCAATCCGAGGTTAAACATGTATTCATCATGGACGAGGTAACCAAGCTTCTCAAAATAGGATCCATTTGGGAAGTAAAATATCCCGAATGGTTAGCAAACGTAGTAGTAGTCCCTAAAAAGGGAAATAAACTTAGAATGTATGTAGATTATAAAGACCTGAATAAAGCATGCCCTAAGGATTCTTTTCCTCTGCCTAATACCGATCGTATAATCGATGCCACAGCCGGCTACGAGATTCTCAGTTTTCTCGATGCCTACTCCGGATACAACCAAATTAAGATGAACCCGGAGGATCAGGAAAAAACCTTGTATATCATTAAATACGACACCTACTATTATAATGTAATGTCGTTCGGACTAAAAAATGCTGGTGTAACTTATCAACGCCTAGTAAATCGAATATTCGAAGAATGGATAGGAAAATCAATGGAAATTTATATTGATGACATGTTAGTTAAGTCCCTGCGAGCAGAGGACCATTTAAATCATTTGTAGGAGACTTTTGATATACTGAGGAAGTACAATATGAAGCTGTTACATCCCGCATTTTCGTATGTTAAAGTTTCGTTGTAAGTTAATCGACGTAAAGTTTGGGAATGAGATTATTTTGAGATTATAAGCATTATGCTATTTCAAAACAAGTGATGATTAAATTCGTGAAGGAGAGAGGGTAAGCAAATCGAAAAAAATAAATTTCGTCGAAGTTTGACATTTTGGGATAACATACGGCTCGAGATAAAATACCTGATATTTATGGACTAATACCATACAAGGTACCACATGGCCATGATAGTGATGTGTATAAAGTGTGTTAAAAGTGAGTAGTATTTTAAGTAAATTGAGATAATTCTTAATTATGTGGATTATTGATTAATGGAAGAATTAACAAGTTAATTAAAACTTAGTGGGTAATTAATTACAATTCTTTGGATAAGCTAAATCCCCCAAAATGTGGCAGCCCTTGTATTAAGAGATGGTGATTCTTAAAGTCACATAAAAGGTGGCAAGAACGTGAAGGTGTCTTTGGCCAACTAAGCCACATGAAGTGGGGCCAACACCCACTAATATAAAAGCCTCTTTAAAGCATAAAATTGAGATGCTTAATCTCATCTACAATGTAACGGATCTGCCATGCAACTTTCATACGAAATCATACAAGACATCCCCATCAAGTAGGGCCCACAAAAATCCAACAATTTTAAGAAATTTACCTTATTAAGGTATGATTCTAAGTATGGCAAGAGACGGATTAAGCTTCAATTCGCATTCGCAACTCTAAGAGATTTGCAACGAAGCTATTCGGTGTATTCGCAACGTGATTTGCAATTTTAAGGGAGTACGATACAATCTTCCTCAAGAACATCATACAGATATTTCCCTACTTCGATCCGCTGTTACGTGTTATCACAATCAACGGGTGTTAAAGGGATTGTAAAGAGAATCGGCTCAGGTATGTTAAGGTTATCCCTTTTTTCTTTTGGCATGGTCCAAATGATACAAATGAAACGAGCAAAATACGCAACTTTCATAAATGACTCTATTCATAGAAATACTAGGGGTGTATATATTCTTGATTCCCCATGTATCTTATTATTCTATCATATGTTCATGGGTCTCAGAAAATACGTAAGTTGATAAAGTTTTTTTTCATGATATTAATCAGATGCATAATGGTCTTATGACGTGCTGAGAGATTTTATTAACGTATTTCATATGCATTTCATGCATTTATACATGCACATTGACCCATTACCATATGATGTTATATACGCGTATATATGTATATGGGATAGATGGCGTTATATACGCGTATATATATATGCACCACCACCTGATCAGCTGGTATACGTTAATGATTTTGCCCACAGTGGCCGAGATGATATGATGGGATGCCCTCAGAGGCCTGATGATGTTATGAACGCATATACCTATGCATGGTATGAAATTTATACGCATATGCATGACATTATAAAAATAAAATGATTCACAGAGCTATATAGACGTACATGTCGAGTCTTTTACTCCATGTTTCTCATGTCTATTATTTACTGATTTTCATTCCTTACATACTCAGTACATTATTTATACTGGCGTCCCTTTTGCCTGGGGACGCTGCGTTTCATGTTCGAAGGTCTCAATAGATAGGTCGAGAGTCCTCCAAGTAGGCGATTAGCTCAGCGGAAGATGTTGGTGCACTCCATTTGCTCTGGAATTGCTTGTTTGGTCAGTATGATTTAGATGTGTATTGTTTGGTATGGCGGGGCTCTGTCCCGATCTTTATAAAAATTATGTATTCTTAGAGGCTTGTAGACAGGTGTCATGTATATGAAAGATTGTATGGCCTTGTCGGCTTATGTTCAGTATAAGAGTGCTCATTTTGGCTTTATATACTCGTATGTCTTAAGTATAAGTTGGTGTTTCATGTTGTATTCTACTTATCTCACAGCAGCGTCTCCGACTCAGTTATCTATGATAGTATGATACGAAAAGATACGTTATGTTGGTATTCGGTTGAGTAAGGTACCGGGTGCCCATCGCGGCCCATCGGTTTGGGTCGTGACAAAAGTGGTATCAGAGCAGTTGTGTCCTAGGGAGTCTACAAGCCGTGTCTAGTAGAGTCTTGTTTATGGGTGTGTTGTGCACCACACTTATAAGCAGGAGGCTACAGGGCATTTAGGACTATCACTCTTTCTTCTTACTCTAGATCGTGTGGTAGAACTCAGTTGTAAGAACTCAATTTTCTAAACTCTATCTTATTCAGAATACAACGATGCCTACATCTAGAAAGATGGTTGGTAAGAGATTGAATGTGGCTATGGAAGAGTTGAGTCATAGGAACTCGATTTTGCATCACGCTTATGATGAGTAAATGTAAGGTCTCCAGTAGAATATGTGGATACGAAGATGTGCAAGCTTCTTGATAAGGAGCCTTAAGGCAAGAATATCTATCCACCCCTATGGTGAAAGACAATGAGAGATTTAGAAGATAGATACAAATTTCAACAAGTAAAAGAAGCAAGGTGAAAATGGGGTACGAGGTACCCAGTTAGTAAAGAAAAATATTATCTACAATTCAGGAAGAGATATATAAGCATTTTGAGTTACCTTCAACACTAACAGAGGAATGTACAATTGGCCACACTCATTTCAGTTATGCCCTATGGGGGCTAACAAGTACAGTTTAAGAAAAGGACGTGATATCAGGATCATGCTGGGGTTAGAGTAACCCGAAATGGTAAATGGATTATTTGTGTTAGTTGACATTTTCGAAGGATATTACAAATGTGCTAATAGATCTCCTTGTGAGACACCCAAATGGTGCACTCTAGAATATTATAATTAGATGTGAATACTTGCATGAAAAAAAATCAGAAGATAGGCACTGAAAGCCTGGAAGGGATAAATATTACCTTAGTTTGGCTCACGTCCCAAGTAGAGTGAGAACGTTAAGCAACCCAAAGAGCCACTGGATGGAGCAAAGGGAAGCTAAAATCAAAAGAATGTCTTGTTCGAGTTTTCAGAATAAAGTGATAGACATAAATGTTAGCGAAAAATGAGAAGAGAGTAATGAAGCATTATGAGTAAGATGAAAGACATGGATGACAACGGTAGATCAACAAGATAACAGTATTACAGAGTCTATAGTCAATTCAAGGAAAAGACGAGAGGTGACAGGCCTTGAGATAACAAAATAGTATAGGCCATAAGGTCATATCCTCATTTGAAGAAATAAGTTCGTGACTCCAACACGACTCTCGGAAGGAAAAGTTAGACCCCAGAACAATAGAAATCAGTATGGGCTGGTGAACAAGATAAACTAAACATGAATTAGGGACTGAGTGATTGGATAATAGTCGGCATCATGAGAATTTCAGATTTCGTTCCGGCAATAATAGAGTAGACAGCAGAAGAATATTCACGAGAAATTTACAGAATGGTCATTCAGGAAGACGCTTCCCTAAAGCAAGCAATGTCAGCAAAGTTAATCTTAAGGGACTGTATGTGCTAGTTATACTAAGTGTCACCTTCGCGAATAAGGAATTTTGTTATCCTTGGTACATAAGGATTGCCGCAAGGCAAGTAAGGGTCATCGATGATGTGAAAAGACGCCAAATATGAAGAGGTAAAACATCTATAGGTAGATCCTCGTGGCTCCAACTCTTAGTACTCCCCTAAAGAGGGAATATGGAGTGATGTGGCATTAAGTCAGAATCAAGTGGTTCTAGTAACTATGGAATAATAAAGGAAAAATGTGATAAGAATGAGAAAGGGATAAGATTGCACTTATTCAAATCCTACAGATATGCTATGATTCCATAACACTATGCAAACACGACATCAAGAAAATGAAGCAAGGATTCCTACCCGAGATATTATTGATAAATAATGAGCCAGTGTGAGTGATAATTTAAGACAAAGGAAATAACACAAGAAAGATTACGCGAAATATTGATATGAGAATGGGCCAACGAGTACTTAGTAGTTGATTCAGGATGAGCCTAGTTATGGCTAGTCAAGAGGATACATACAAATCAGCAGGTCATGCAAGATAAATATAGTAAAACCCAATATAGTGAATTCAGCCCTGCAGTTATGATATTGCAATACTTGAGAAATATTCGGATAGGAGTCGGGGCAGTTAAAGGTACCACATGAGTGTTACGGAAATAAAAGAGAGTGCCACTAGGAAGATAGTAAAAATATCAAGTTCAGAAGCAACCCTACAAGCACAAGGGTGTAGAGGTAAGTAACCATAGATAATTATAGGCGAGGAAGGACATCAAAAAGAAATTATCGAGTATACGATATAATAAGCTCGCAGCTTTACAAGATTCAGAGGGTCCTCCCTAAGTACGACAACGAAATACTAGCTGAGAAAATAAGGAAGAAGGCTTCAACCTAAGCATAGTAACTTGAAGAAAAAATGGTCTTGTAACAGCAGTCTCACTACAACATTGTATGCACTCCATACGAAAGTGGCACCTATCAGAGCTAATGAGCGGGAAATGAAACCAAAAGTAATATTCGAGACCATGTGAGTTGCACAAAAAATTTCGGCATGTGTGGGAACTAAGATAAGTTAAGTATACACGCAACAGAGGGGCATAAAGACCAGGAAAAGTAATAGCTTACGTTTAAAGGAAGCTTAGAGGGAACAAAAGGGATTATGTACTTAACACTTCAGAGTGATATCAATGCACCATATATGTTGACATTTATACAGCCGTAGAAGACTCTGGTATAAGTTAAAAAAAAGAATTGAGCCTAGGGCATAGACAAAGGATTGAATTATCAAAAGATTGTATCATGGATATTTCATAGCGCCCATGAAAGGCTAAAGTAATAACTAATACCGTGAGCCACAGATCAGAAGATAGCTTAAGCCTACATAAAGGCTGATCAGAAGGAAGAGGAAACTAAAGAGTTACAACAACGAAGTAAATTAGGAGTCTAATTATTGGACCCAAAAAATTATAGAAATCATGATTGAGAACATTGCAGGATCGCTCTTAATATCAGAGGTACAAGAGAGATAGTACAGTAGCCACATTATATAATGGTCTACGATAAAGTCAATTAGAATAGTACCAGCCTCATAAGAAGTCAATATGAAGCTCCCACCGGATTATGTATGCACCAGAGGTGCAAGCATTATAATAGAGCTTCAAGTCGCGGATGTGAATTATACCTATGTAGAAGGGAGGTCATGAAAGAGATAGAAGATGTGATGCGAGATTTTAAGGTAAGTAAGGTAAAGGTGAACAACGTACGAGATACTCAAATGCAGAAGATCGTGAATAGTCCATACTTCGGATAGAAGGCTAGAAGCGCTCGGATTTAGTATCCAGGAATGATAGCGGCGTCGTCAGTGGTATATCTCTTCCAGCCTATGGTTTCTAGGTACCGAGAGGCCTAGTTAAGAGAGTAAAGAAGAGTTTGAGACGATATGATGTATCGCTTGATGTTCTAAAATAACACAAGGAAATCTATGGTGCAAGCAAGTTGAAAGAAGGTTGCGAGTAGTATAACTAGATATGTGTAGGTCGCAAGCTAAAGTATGGTAAAGCGATAAGGTTTTAGGAAGACATGAGTAAGGATAAGAAAGGGCGAATGAAAAGGTGATGAGAATGGATAAGTCCTTAGGATTAAGCCCATGAAAACAAGAGAGCTGATGGTTTCTTTAAGTTATAGAAAGCTCAGTATAACCTGAATGAACTCAAAGGAATCTAAGACTAATAGCATTTAAAAGAGATGGAATGTTGCCCTGGTAGTAAAATGAGGGTATACTTGTGATAAATGAGGGATGACATTTGGACCTTTGATTGAGTGATGATTTGAAGGGATTTCATGAATTGTACGGGATTAAAATACCCACGTAAGTGAGTCACATTGGGATGCTATAAAGTACGGTTATTGAAGTACAGTATCGCCACTAAGTGGATTAGGAAAATCACTTTGAATATTCCTCGATGCAACGTAAGCCCTAGTGTCAATGTTTTACGTAAGAAGTTTCAAGATATCAGTGGTAGATTGTAGATCAACATTGAGGTAAATCAAAAATGGATGGATAGAAGTTACAAAGTACGAAATGACATATGGCAATATTCGTAAGTTCGACAAAGTACTGACCGAAGAACTTCAATACACCTATAGATGCCCAGAGGGACATCTTATCAAGTTCTGTATATGTTCCTAAAGTGAGGCATAAAGATTGGCTGAAAGCTGAAGGGAAGAGTCGCATAGGAGAACATGCAAGGAAAAAGTCCTATAGGCTGCATGGCAGAAGGTAGCAAGAGTTACGAGATTGGAAAAATTTCGACCACAGACCGTGGTGTGAGAAAGAGGCATAAAGGGGGGAATGCCCTGGCCTTTAGATTTATTCACAAAACAGTTGCCTAGATGGAAAGAAGAGTACTAAAGTATTTGGAAGACATAGGTTATGAAAATTATAAGTGCATCAGTCAATATTCGAGGACGAATGTTCCATAGGGGAGAATATTGTTACACTCCGCATTTTCGTATGTTAAAGTTTCATCGTAAGTTAATCGACGTAAAGTTCGGGAATGAGATTATTTTGAGATTATAAGCATTATGCTATTTCAAAACAAGTGATGAGTAAATTCGTGAAGGAGAAAGGGTAAGCAAATCGAAAAAAATAAATTTCGTCGAAGTTTGACATTTTGGGATAAAATACGGCTCAAGCTAAAATACCCGGTATTTATGGACTAATACCATACAAGGTATCACATGGCCATGATAGTGAGGTGTATAAAGTATGTTAAAAGTGAGTAGTATTTTAAATAAATTAAATTAATTCTTAATTATGTAGATTATTGGTTAATGGAAAAATTAGCAAGTTAATTAAAACTTAGTGGGTAATTAATTATAATTCTTTGGATAGGCTAAACCCCCCAAAATGTGGCAGCCCTTGTATTAAGAGATGGTGATTCTTAAAGTCACATAAAAGGTGGCAAGAACGTGGAGGTGTCTTTGGCCAACTAAGCCACATGAAGTGGGGCCAACACCCACTAATATAAAAGCCTCTTTAAAGCACAAAATTAAGGTGCTTAATCCCATCTACAATGTAACGGATATGCCAAGAAAATTTCATACGAAATCATACAAGACATCCCTATCAAGTAGGGCCCACAAAAATCCAACAATTTTAAGAAATTTACCTTATTAAGTTATGATTCTAAGTATGGAAAGAGACAGATTAAGCTTCAATTCGGATTCGCAACTCTAAGAGATTTGCAACGAAGCTATTCGGTGTACTCGCAACGAGATTTATAATTTTAAGGGAGTACGGTGCAATCTTCCTCAAGAACATCATACGGATTTTTTTCTACTTCGATCCGCTGTTACGTATTGTTGCAATTAACGGATGTTAAAGGGATTGTCAAGAGAATCAGCTCAGGTATGTTAAGGCTATCCTTTCTTTCTTTTGGCATGGTCCAAATGATACAAATGAAACAAGAAAAATACGCAACTTTCATAAATGACTCTATTCATAAAAATACTAGGGGTGTCTATATTCTTGATTCCCCATGTGTCTTATTATTCTATCATTTGTTCGTGGGTTTCAGAAAATACGTAAGTTTATAAAGTTATTTTTCATGATATTAATTAGATGCATAATGGTCTTATGACGTACCGAGAGATTTTATTAACGTATTTCATATGCATTTCATGCATTTATACATGCGCATTGACCCATGACCATATGGCGTTATATAAGTGTATATATGTATATATATGTATATGGGATATGGGAAAAGGTTACGGCGTTATATACGCACCACCACCTGATCAGCTGGTATACGTTGATGATTTTGCCCACAGTGGCCGAGATGATATGATGGGATACCCTCAGAGGCTTGATGATGTTATGAACGCATATACCTATGCATGGTATGAAATTTATACGCATATGCATGACATTATAAAAATGAAATGATTCACAGAGCTATGCAGACATACATGTCGAGTCTTTTACTCCATGTTTCTCATGTCTATTATTTACTGATTTTTATTCCTTACATACTCGGTACATTATTTGTACTGACGTCCCTTTTTCCTGGGGACGATGTGTTTCATGCCCGCAGGTCTCGATAGACAGGTCGAGAGTCCTCCAAGTAGGCGATCAGCTTAGCAGAAGATGTTGGTGCACTCCATTTGCTTTGGAGTTGCTTGTTTGGTCAGTAAGATTTAGATGTGTATTGTTTGGTATGGCGGGGCTCTGTCCCGACCTTTATAAAAATTATGTATTCTTAGAGGCTTGTAGACATGTGTCATATATATGAAAGATTGTATGGCCTTGTCGGTCTATGTTCAGTGTAAGAGTGCTCATTTTGGCCTTATAGGCCCGTATGTCTTAAGTATAAGTTGATATTTCATGTTGTATTCTACTTATCTCACACTAGCATCTCCAGCTCAGTTATCTATGATAGTATGATACGAAAAGATACGTTATGTTGATACTCGGTTGAGTAAGGTACCTGGTGCCAGTCGCGGCCCATCGGTTTGGGTCGTGACAGAAGCTCAACCCAGAGAATGCGCATTTGGAGTCGGACAGGGCAAATTTCTCGGATTCATGGTATCCAACCGAGGAATCGAGATTAACCTCGAAAAGATCAAAGCTATCGATGGTATCACAGTGGTAGACATTGTAAAAGTCATGCAGATATTAATCGGGCGCATGGCTGCCCTGGGTCGATTCATCTCGAGGTTCTCCGATAAGGGCCATCAATTTTTCTCGTTGCTAAAGAAGAAAAATTATTTCACGTGGACATCGGAATGCTAACAGGCCTTGGAAGAGCTTAAACGATACTTATCAAACTCGCCGCTGCTTCACACACCGAAGGCGGATGAACAACTTTACTTGTATTTGGCAGTATCGGAGGTAGCAGTAAGTGGAGTCCTAGTCCGAGAAGAATGAGGTACGTAATTCCCTATTTATTATGTCAGCCGGACCCTAGGTGAGGCCGAAACTAGATACCCCTACCTAGAAAAATTAGTGCTCACCTTGATAAGCGCATCTACGAAACTAAAATCGTATTTTCTATGTAATCTTATATGTGTTATAACAACTTATCCACTATGAAATATTATGCATAACCCCAAACTTTCAGTACGGTTGGCCAAATGGGCCGTAGAAATCAGCGGGTAAGATATTGAATATCGAACCCAAACGGCAATTAAGTCCTAAATTTTGGCAGACTTCGTTGCTGACTTCACGCTGGCCCTAGTACCCGAAGTCGAGAGAGAGCTATTGATAAATTTGGGTACGACCTCACAAGTCTGGACCCTCTTCACGGACGATGCTTCGAACGCAAAAGGGTCCGGACTTGGCATCGTGCTAAAACCTCCCTCAAGCAGCGTGGTTAGACAATCTATTAGAACTATGAAATTGACTAACAATGAGGCCGAATATGAGGCCCTGATTGCAGGTCATGAACTAGACAAAGTCTTAGGAGCAGAGGTTATCAAAGCCAAATGCGACTCCCTCCTCGTGGTTAATCATGTTAACGGAACTTTCGAAGTTAGGGAAGAACGAATGCAAAAATACCTGGATAAATTACAAGTAACTTTACATTGGTTTAAGAAGTGTACTTTGCAACACGTGCCTCGAGATCAAAAAAGCGAGGCAGATGCCCTCGCAAGTTTGGGGTCGTCGGTCGAGGACAATGAGTTCCGTTCGGGAGCCGTCATGCAACTCATGAGGTCTGTGGTCGAAGAAGGTCACGCCGAGATAAATTCCACAAGCTTGACTTGGGATTGGAGAAATAAATATATAGAGTATCTGAAAACCGGAAACCTTCCCTCAGATCCGAAAAAATCGAGGGCCATGCGCACAAAGGTAACACGATTTACCTTGTCCGAGGATGGAACCTTGTTCAGAAGAATGTTCGATGGACCATTAGCGATATGTCTAGGACCAGAAGATACCGAGTATGTCCTGAGGGAAGTTCACGAGGGCACTTGCAAAAACCATTCCGGTGCCGAATCATTGGTTCAAAAGGTAATCAGAGCCGGATATTACTGGATCGACATGGAAAAAGAAGCGAAAAAGTTTGTTCGAAAATGTGATAAATGCCAAAGGCATGCACCAATGATTTACCAACCCGGGGAACCGCTCCATTCGGTCTTATCACCATAGTCATTCATGAAATAGGGAATGGATATCGTTGGCCCTCTTCCACGGGAACCAGGTAAAGCTCAATTTATTTTGTTTATGACTGACTATTTTTTTAAATGGGTTGAAGCATATGCCTTAGAAAACGTAAGGGAAAAGGAAGTCATCGACTTCATTTGGGATCATATCATATGACGATTCGGGATGCCTTACGAAATTGTGTGTGACAACGGGAAGCAGTTTATCGGTAGTAAAATGACCAAATTCCTCGAAGATCATAAGATTAAAAGAATCCTGTCAACGCCTTATCATCCTAGCGGGAATGGACAAGCCTAATTGACCAAAAAAACCATCATCCAAAATCTTAAGAAGAGGCTAACCGACGCCAAAGGGAGGTGGAAAGAAATTATGCCCGAAGTTCTTTAGGCATACCGCACAATTTCGAAGTCCAGTACCGGGGCTACCCTATTTTCATTTGTCTATGGAGCCGAAGCTTTAATACCTGTCGAAGTCGGGGAACCGAGTATCCGGTTCCAATACATAACAGAGGAATTAAATAACGAGGCTATGAACACAAGCCTGGATCTGTTAGACGAAAGGCGTGAAACCACCCTCGTTCGATTGGCCGCCCAAAAGCAATGAATCGAGAGATACTACAATCGAAGAGCCATTATTCGATATTTTAACGTCGGAGATTTAGTGTTAAGAAAAATCACCCACAACACTTGAAACCCCAATGAAGGAAAATTGAGTCAGAATTGGGAAGGACAATACCAAATCCTCGAAATCCCCGGAAAAGGGTCATACAAACTCGGAACGATGAATGGGGAACAACTACCGAGCAATTGGAATATATCTCACCTGAAACGGTACCACTATTAAGTTATGCCCCTTTTTATTCCCTTTCTATTTTTTACTCACAGGTGATCCACACGAAACGACGATGGAATTATTCAGTGAACGGGATGAAGTCTTTTAGGTCTAAAAGCACGTGTTGCAATCTTTTTCCCTCAGATTGATTTTGTCCCAAATAGGTTTTTCGACGAGGTTTCTAACGAGGCAACAATAAAAACGCGCTAACTTAGAATCAAACCCGATAATGAATCGGCACCAAAGATCGATACAATAATATCCGAGGTTCCTTTGCAATCAACCCCGGATACTGGGGGGGTACCATTGGATATGCACTAGCAAGAAAAACTATGTCATAAAGGAAGGGTCGCGATTGATAGAATTTGTTGTAAGGGCCAAACGGTCAAAATGAGTTGTGCCCACTAAGATCGTTCGAACCCTGACGTAAAACATGTACGCATGTATGATTGTTTCGATCAAGAATAAAGAGAAGTATTTTCTTTATATCATCTTATATACAAAAATGTTTCATATTTACACCTCAAAGAGTTTCGTACTTCCGAAAATAACAAGCCCAAGGGCAAACACATAATTACAGTACGACTCGAACGACCCAAGTCATTGGGCCTCGGGAGCAAAAGACCTAATAGGCAATCCCCTGATTTCTAAAAATCACGACCACCCCACTCGGGGACTATTATCTCGAGCAAGCCGGATAAAACGGGACAACAAGCCCAATGGGTAACTCCCGAACTAAAAGGCTATGACTAATCTAACACGGCTCGGAGAAGTCCGAAATCCATAACAAAATAGGCCTTCAAAAAATATTTATCCACAACCAGTTCTAAAGGCTACCCTCGGCAAAATCTCAAAACGTTTTCAGGGAAAAATTTCAATGACATCAAACCTCAATAACGCCTTAACCTAGAAGGGAAATAAAAGCAAGGTTTGTTCGAACCCTCGAACACAACTTTATAGTTTCATGCTAAGGCATTTCCAACCTTTGTAAATACAAATAAAACAAGGGTAAAACACGAGAGACGAATGGAAAAGGAAAGTCTTATATTTATACACAAAAGTTTTTACAAAGGACAAATCGGCCTAAAATTTTACAATGGCCAAAGAACAGCCTCGGAAAAAACTTATATACAAAAGAACGAAAAATCCTAAAAGGCTTGGTCTTCATCGGAGACCGTATCTCCATCCTCGGTATCTTCTCCGTCTTCAGATTCACTTGAACTATCAGAGTCTTCCTCAGGGAAGGCTAGCTTCCGGGCCCTGGCTTCCTCTACTCTGGCATCCTCGATCTTAGCCATGACATCGAAGCCCTGGGCCTAAACTTCCTCGAGGGCTTCCCTTTGAGCCTGCCATTTTGCATGTTTGGCCATGCCCTTGGCCTTGGCCTGGTTGGCTTCAACATCCTCCCTAAACTGGACCACTTTAACATCAACATTTTTGTTGGCCACGACCACCTCGGATTTGGCCACTTCGAGTTCATTGGCCAAGCCTGCCTTATCGGAAGCGGCCAAATCTAACTGAGACTGAAGCTCTTTGATCTTTCCAATCTGCACAAAGACTTTCTCTTTTGCGGATTTGAGCTGGGCCTCGACCGACTGCAACTGAGCTTGGACGGTCTCCTTTTTCGAGGCTAGGATGTCCATATTCTTTTTGAACTATTCCGCCTCGGCCTGTATCGCACTCACTTGCATTTGGAGCCGCCCGATTTGTTCGAGCCTCTGTCAAACTTGCATAATTGGATCATTAGTAGTTATCTCCAATTACTCTTCACTATCATGAAGCACTCGAAATACCTGCTCGGCCATCTCGGCATGCTCATCCCAAGCCGTTACCAAATCTGCATGAAGCTTCTCACTAAGGTGCTTGAAAGTATCATTCTTCTTAGTGAGGCCACGAACCTCAGCCTCATGCTCCTCCCGAACTCGGAGGAAAGCCTCGTGATGTAACACCGAATCCTGCAAATAAGGAAGAAGACGTTAGAATTATCTATAACCCTGAGAATAGAAGAAACAATTAAAAGTACCCTCGAAACTTACCCGGTTCAAAGCATGTTGGGCCTCGTTAAAAAGGCAAGCGGATCCTACCGCGTCCATCACAACTTGGTCATCCTCGGTCACCAAGGGCCGAAGGTAACTAACAATCCCCACGGGAGGATAAAAGACTCGAGCATCCTCTAGGACCATAAACACTATCTTCCGCCTACGATCGGGGTCAGTTCTCGGGGCCGAAAATTGGTCCAGCAACTTGGGGCTCGATGAAGATCCGGTAGTGCCCGATGATGGCACCTTCTTCGGCACCGTTATTCTACCGAACCCACTAATATCTTCCAAGGCAGTGGACTCGAGTCCATCCTAAAAGCCATGGATATCGGTCTCCCCCTGACCAATATGTTGGCCTCGCGGATCATAACATCCAAAATTTGAAGGGATCCAGAGAGATCGATCATCCCGAGCTCGTCCCTCGAAGCCTCGTCCCGGTCTCTCCTTCAACCATCCCGGCTTGAGACGGAGTAGCCTCAGCCTTTCCTGGTTCGGAAACTTCAGCCAAAACTCCCTCACCAACCTCCTCCGACTCAGAGGATTTTTGTATCGATATATTAACCCGCACGCGGGCCATAAACGAAGTAATATTTTCCTCTTCTTCCTCTTCGGACTCATCCCTCAATCAACACATGGAGTCCGAGGTCATATCATTGGTATTCCCCTTTGGCTTACGAGATCTCCTCGCCGTTTATTTCTTTTCCGAGCCTGGGGAGCTCAGAGCCCTTTTTCTCTTGTTATCTTTGGCCTGCTTCGGAGCAGGAAATGGGGGAAGGATTTCTTCATCACCAGATGGGGGCCTCATCACGACATCCTTCCCGAGGCCTACAAAAGAAAAAAAAGATAATCAAGTTCAAGGAAGAAACCTAAACAATAAATCAATCTAAGGAAGAAACTTATCGTGATTACGGGCCTCCCATCGACCCTTTAACAGTTCTACCCAAGCACGCTCGGGGTATGTTTTTTGTGACATCAGGCCCTCAACCCATTGCTTGAGTCCCGGAACTGGTTCTGGAATTCGGGCCACAGCTGCAACATCAAAAACTTAATTAAGTAAGGAAGGCAGAAAAGTAAAACATCAAAAAGAAATATTCAAAACGGGGTAGTACTTACGATGCATGTTCCATTTTTCAGGAAATGGCATATCTTCGATAGGGATCAAGTCTGAAGTCCTTATTCGGACAAAATGGCCCATCCAACCTCGGTCACGAGTTTCATCTATGCTCGAGAATGGAGCTTTGGTGGCTCGACGAGAAAGCTTGATCAGCCCCCCTAGATAAAGTTGGGGACTGTAAAGATGTATGAGGTGATCGAGGGTAAAAAGGCACCCTCGATCTTGCTTGAAAAGAACCAGAGGAGAATCACTATTCTCTAGAACGAAGGGTGGATCTAGCCGAGGGTGACGTTGTATCTCTTGCAGAAGGCGACGATGTATAATGACCCGACTTGTCATTTTAAGAATTAACACCGCGTTCAGTGACTTAAGGTCTCGAGCAACTTTGTAATAAGTATTATGACCCGCGGGTGTGATCGAGTTTGATTTTCAGAAGATTCAGAATTTAATTAAAAGAACAATTCTTATTTAAGAAGCTTAAAAGAAAAGAGTTGACTGGGGAGTTGACTTTTTGATATTGGGGTCGAAATCCGATTCTGAAAATTTGAATACCTACATTATGTCATTTATGATTTGTATGCAAAATTTGAAGTCATTCCGGATTGATTTGATACGTTTCGGCGCAAAACATAGAAGTTGGGAGATTCGAAAACTCATAATTCTATTCGAGGCGTGATTCGTAATTTTGACGTTATTTGATGAGATTTTAAGCCTCCACTAAGTTCGTATTGTATTTTGGAATGTGTTGGTATATTTGGTTGAGGTCCCGAGAGGCTTGGGTGTATTTTTGGATCATTGGTTGAGAGATTAGTAAAGTTAAGAAATTGAGAGTTTGACCATGGTCAATATCGGGTCAAGACGACCTTTTTTTAGTGTTTTAAGTGTGCGAGCAGGTCCGTAGCGTGTTTTATGATTGAAATTCATATATGGTTTGTGTCCGGGAGGTTCCGAATGAGATTCAGGGTGAGTTTTGAACGAGTCCACACACTTCGGTACTCTAATATTGTTCTGACACTTTTGGGGGCGCGGACCGCGTATTTTGGGGTGCTGAGGTAAAGGCGTGGACAGCAGCAGAATTTCGCGGCCGCGCTTGGAATTTCGCGAACCGCGGCAAAATTTCGCGGACCGCAGTTGGAAGTTCTGCAGATCCGCTGGTCCGACTTCAGAAGCCTATATCTTTTGATATACAAGGAATTTTGAGATGATTCAAAAATGCAAGTTGTAGCCCTTCGTGTCTAGTTTCCAGAAAGGTAAAAAAGTTACTATTTGGACATGTGTAGAGAAAGTTATGGCCAAAATACTAAAGTTTGGCAGTGCAGCCTCAAGAATTCCGCGGACACACTAGTTTTTCGCGACCGAGGGACCTGGGGCGCGGCCGCACTCAAAATTTCGCGGACCGCGAAGTGGGAGATCAGAGGTGCACTATATAAATGGAGTTTAGGGTATTATTTCATTTTTGAACTTTGGGAGCTCGGTTTGAGACGAATTTTCGTGGGTTTTTCAAGAAATTCATCGGGGTAACTGATTCTAAATCGGATTTGCTTATTATACATGAATATATCACTGATTTCATCATTTAATTAGTGCTTTGAGATGGAAATTTGGAAAAAATTATAAAAACTTCATAAACCACAAATTTAAGATTTGGAAGTCGATTTGTTATTGAAATTCGATAAAAATGGTATGGTTGAACTCGTATCGGAATGGGTGTTCGAATTTCGTAAAGATTTATTCGGGTTTCGAGGGGCGGGCCCCGCGTTGACTTTTGTTGATTTTTTGGAATAAATTTTTAAGTCGACGCATTATTATCCGAAATTATTTTTGATAAATTTTAATGAAGTTATACAATTAATTTGGATAGATTTGAGCTGTCCGGAGGTTAATTCAAGCAAGAAGATGATTTTGGAATATCGGCATAATTTCAAAAAGGTAAGTGTCTTGCTTAACCTCGAGTGGGAAAAATACCCATTAGGCATTGAGTATTATGTACAAATTGTGTAATTGAATTCCATGTACGCGAGGTAACGAGTACGTACTTAGTTTATATGTGCAAATTTCATTGATTAAAATCTTTATACGCCCTTATGTATTAAGTTTGAAATTATTGGCACTTATTAAATCCTCTATTTGTCATGCCTAGATCCTTGTTTGTTGAAATTGGTTTTATATGATGATTTGGTGTGATTGCCACCTAGAATTTATGTGAAATATTATTTTGTTGAGTTGTTCACTCCCATATATTTTTGTTAAGATTTTGTGCACATTAGGGTCGAGCCATGGGCTTCTTATTGTGGAAAATAGAGTATTGTTGATTTCTGTGGCAAGTTGTAATATTTGGTCACTTGATGTGCAATTTGTGATATGTTGTAAGATTTGAGCACTTGATGTGCAATTTGTGATATGTTGTAAGATTTGAGCACTTGATGTACAATTTGTGAAATGTTGTAATATTTGGGCACTTGAGGTGCAAGTTATATTATGCTGTGCTATTTGGGCACTTGAGGTGCGATTTGTGAAATATTGTGATATTGATACGCATGCGGTGAGATAAGGGTGGCTTGAAACGCGTGGCTAGTAGGGGAACTACTAGAAGTCATGCGGTGTGATAAGGATGGCTAAAACGCGGGATGCTATTTCGGGAAAAAATAATTTCCTTAAAATTAAATGTGAAGGCTCCTGCGGTGATATAAGAAAATGAGATATTGTGAATTTATTTATGATTTGGGACTACGAGACGGTACCTCGGGAGTGACCGTGAGTGACCTGTTGATATTTCTTTATTTATGTTCTTGCCTTGGTGATTTTGTTTCACTTATTATGTAAATTCTTGTCTTCTTCCGTGATGTACTAGTTGACTTTATTATTATATGTTTTGTGCTCCTAGTTGTATTGTGTTGGCTTTGGCTTTTTTAGCACGAGACTCTGAAGAAGTATATTTCTGGTTTTTCTTACTGATTTTCGATGATTGAGTTGATTTAAATAAAAGAAATTATTATTATATTTTAAATTAAATAGTTTTACAACCAAACCATTAGTTTATCTGATGCTTTGATATAAGTGCAATGTTATTTTCTTCACCCAAATGATTTTAAAAAAATAAATTCAATTCTTTGTTAATTTCTTACTTGATTTAAAAATTCTAAACTCACTTTAGTGGAAATAAATTGATCATGTGGATCTTATATATATTGAGGATATTGGCATGTGAATTGTCTGTGCAGTTGTGATATGAAATGAGGGCACGTGGTGCCGAGAAAATATGATGATTTAATTATAGGCACGAAGTGCCGTAGAAATATAAAAAATGGGCTGAGACCAGTGTTTACGAAAAATATAAAAATGGGTTGAGACCCGTATTTTTATGATTATGAAATGAGGTGTCACATGGTGACTTTTTAATTGAAGAATTATATTCAAAATATTTATTTGGAAGGATTTTTATTTAGAAAGTATTATATGAAAGAATTATATTTGAAAGATATTTATTTGAGGAAAATTATATTTGAAAGAGAGTTATTTGGTAGAATTATATGTGAAGGACATTTATTTGAAGAATTTGATATAATTGGGTGTACTTGATATTAAGTTATATTTTGTTGTTTTGCTGTGCATATCACTGGTTGTTTTATGATATCCTTATTGTTATCTGTTTCCTACTATCTTGTATATTATATTACACATGCTATTAGACTAGTGAATGTCTTGATTGTACCTCGTCTCTACTCCAATGATGGTAGTCTTGATACTTACTGGGTATCGACCGTGGTGTACTCATACTGCACTTCTTCACTATTGACTTAGAATGCATGAATGATTCTTGGATTTGAATCTCCAAATTTTGTTTTCCTAATGACATAAGAAAATACAACTTGATATATAACTAATAAATATGGATTTTTTCAATCAAAAAATCCTTCTCAATTTTAATTATAACAACAATTATGAGTATATGTAAACCCCCAAGAGAAATTGTTAGACGGATATATATTATTTATATATGTTCCCGATAGATAATTATCAGATATTATTTTTGTGTAGAGCTATGTATTGGAGATATCGAACTACAACACACACTTAGTGCTAGCTTTATAATACAATCACCTTTCTCTATAAAGAAGTTTTTTGTTTTTCTACCATATCTCATCGAGCAATCAACTTCAAGTTAATTAAAAACTCAGAAAATACCAGTAATTTATTTGAGCTCAATGCATAAGCTAGAATAAGATTGTGCTGATATTTCACTCATATATTTCTAGTTGCTTTGAAACTGACACGGTTTTGATGAAGTGTTGCTGGTATTCTTAAAATTAGCCATCACCCAACCTTATTGTATCCTAACTCCTTCTCCTGTAGTTTCTCATTTTGAATCATTTTGATGGCTTTCCTTATTGATTGCTAGGCGGATAAACTTCAATGCTTGATGAAGCTATTGAATATTTGAAGACACTTCAACTGCAAGTACCTTCAGGTTAGATGATGGTTGTCACCTTTCTATGCTGTTGTGCAATTTGCGTTCTTTAAGAACTGAGAATTAGAGTCATACCTACTATTGCTAACTGCCTCATCCCATTTTTTGCAGATACTGTCTATGGAAGCAGGGTTTTGTGTCCCGCCAATGATGTTTCCGTCACCTCCAATTCCTGTCTCCACTGCTTATCCAGGAATAGCTGTATCTAATCGTCAAGCCTTTGTACATCCTGGTCGAGGACGACCATCATTTGCTCCTTTGATAGGGTAATCATCAACTGGTGCAAGGACAGGAGTTCCAGTGGACAGACCGAGTGCACCACCAATTTTGGATTCCAAAAATCCACTACACAAGAAGAACTCACAGATAGGCTGAATCTAGCCTCCCAAAAAATCAGACATGCAGTCAGGTGTGTAATTTTATCAAGGACTTATCACATTCTGTATATTGAAAAGGAGAAAGAAATGATAGTTAGAGGTGTTGCAATTGGTTTTCTACTGTTTGGCTTTGTTTGTTTTTGTGTTTCTGTCTGGCCATATTTAATCTGATTCTTTTCCTTAATTCTTGAATCTGCCTACAGTACTAATTTTCCTATCTGAAAATATTAGTTTGTGTTAGAACTTGTCTGTTATAGTTTGAGGTGATGAAATCATTATTGTTTTTAGATTTGTTCTTTAATTATCTTGCATATTTCAAGTTACATTGTCATGTTGCTGGTGCTTAGATAAAGATGGAAGAGATAGACGGAATCCTACGCTAATTGAATGAACATATGTTAAGGTATCAGCCACAAATTTGGAACTTTAATTTGAGGCCACCATGTGATAGATATTATATTCAAATATAAGAAACTTAAAAGTAATTTCAACAAAATGGCACCAGCGTTATCCAAAAAAAAATAACACTGTCCAGACTAAATTTACATGCAAGACATAAGTTGGAATAGACCATTAATTTGATGGGAAAGAACAACAACAATAACAAACCCAGTGGAATCCCACAAGTGGGGTCTGGGGAGGGTAGTGTGTACGCAGACCTTATCTCTACCCTGAGTAAGTAGAGAGGTTGTTTCCGAAAGACCCTCAACTTGAGAGGATGAATAGAAACAATCAAATATCAACAACATAGCCAGAAAAATGATAACAACGACGTAAGAACTAGAAAAAAAATAGATGGAGAAAAGCAATAACACTAACAATAGCAACAAGCAGTAATCACGACATGATACAAGAAAGCTGAAGCGGAAAGATAGTAAGAAATAGCCGTAATACTAGCAATCTAGGAACAACGACAAGATACTACCAGACTAGCCCTAAACAACCCAGTAAAGATCATAAAAAACTACCTGCTACCCTTCTGTTTGCTGGAGTTACTGATTCCTATATATAGTCTCTTTATGTGTAGTGGTGATACGTATAAATGGATACAGACACATAGCATTACTCTGTAGATAAAAATTCATGTTTATGAACAATCAGTGGAAGTGGAGAGGGTATCATTATTATTGAGCAGTGAATGCAGCACATATTTGGTGATATTTTTCTGTTAAGAGGAGAATAAACTAAAGAAATATTGATGCAGCTCATAACTATCTTGTCTTCCTTTTATTCTACCTGAAATGGCTGATTATCTGTTATAAAATAGAGAAGTATAAAATTAAAGGTGGATATAGTTGCTGGAGGGGAGTATAATGGACTGTGTGTGAGGGTTTTTTTATTTTATTTTATTGTTAAGGACTGTATGTGAAGTAATATCGAGAAACTGTGCTGAAAATTGTTTTTCGACTGTTATTTGAAATGATTGCTAAAACTGCTAATTAGAAACTAGACCTAAATTATCAAGTATCTTCTGTATGAAAATTAATCCTCAACATTGTAACATTTAATTAACTCTAAATCTTGCATCAACCTATGCTAATCAAACAGTTATAATTTTACGTGCACTGCCTTCTACTCCAGTTATATATAAGGTTGTGCGCGCTAACTCTGAATCCACTAACTTTAAAATATTGCATCAGCCTATGCTAATCAAATTGTTAGTTCACTGCAACTCGAGTTATGTATATAGCCTATGATTGCAGCAACGCCGAGTTCACTAACTCTAAATCTTGCATCAGCCTATGCTAATCAAAGCGTTATAATTCCATTTCTTAAAGTCATCTATTACCTAATAACTTTTATGTTTTTTCGATTGAAGGTGAACCCACATGTCTATGGGGACACTCATACACGACTATACACATATTTTAAGGTAGTTCCCTTAACTTCTTTCATGTTAATACTATGCTGCTGATAATGACAATATTGTCCAAGTAAGAAATGCTTAAAAATTGACATATCAATGTTCTTATTTAGTATTTCTTTTCTTATGATCACATGCCGGAAAATTAGCTTGTTATAATACTCAATGTCCAGGTTTTCTACCTATAAAAAGGACAGCCCGGTGTACTAAGTTCTCGCTATGCGCGGGGTCCGGGGAAGGGCCAGAGCTGCCAGACTCTTGTCGCTATAAATGGATGTAAACCTCTTGTCGAGGAAGCACGTGTTCAAATCCCTTATTTTCATAATATGATTGGTTGATATTGAGTATTGACATTGAAAAGACCACTTGTGATAAAGAGACGAACATGATGGATTTACTCTATCCATATCACATGTTGTAATCTTCTAAATTAGGTACTAAATTCATTTACACGAGGGAAATATGTGCAGAAAATTTTCATTTGAAATTTGATTCAAGCAGAATTAGAATAATCATTAGAGAGTTTCCCTTTATGATGAAAACTAGAGATCTGCAATTTGAACCTTTTTCCTTTTTAGATGTAATCCAATCACTTATACAGTCAAACCTCTCTTATGTATTAAGTCAAACTACATATGTCACATATAACATATAAACCAGCCTATCCCTATCTGATTAGTATAAATAGATGCCTTTAGTTTGGTGTTTTTACTTCACTGTAATTTGTGTTCAGAGTCAAAACAAATCAGGTAATTCTTGTGACACAACTATGTTATATTTGATAATAACTTGCTGATAACCGATGATAGATATATTTGGTTGAAATCAAATGAATTGTAAAGTGAAACAAAAGTTTGTCAGATCACATTCTTGGAGATTTTATTCTGGTTGTATCTAACTTTTGAGCATTCTGATATAAGGTCATTATTCCAAAACATACTTCGTTTTAAACGAGTAATATTTAATGTGTCAAGAGATTACTTACGATTTTCTTGAATACGTAGAAAATGTCGTTGCATCAAAGAGCCATCGTACAGATTTTGCTTGCAATTTCTCTCCTTTTGAACCATTATGAAGTTGAAGCAGAACAGGGGTTGTCTAAACTAGAGGACTTAGAGTTAGAGAAGCAACTAAAGCTTCTTAATAAGCCAGCAATCAAGACTATTAAGGTACAATCTCTATTTGTCTTATGCAGATTTTATAAACTCTACATGTCCTTGGTTATTATTTTTTGTTACAAAAATGAAATAATGTCTTTCGCTTGTTGTGAGTGAACATAGATTTGTCTTACTATACGAAGATCACTGAGATTCAAACTCGTGAAACTACAGTTTGAATTGTAACCTCTTAAGTCTTGGGAGATATGTTTTTATATATAAAGATTGGAGACTGATTGCAATTTGACTAGCAGGGCAAATATGGAGAACTATATGATTGTGTAGACTTTTACAAACAACCTGCAATCGACCATCCTCTGTTGAAGAATCATAATTTTCATCCCCAGGTATATCTATACACTACAGTTTCGAGTTCATACAATCCAATTTTTTTTCTTTTTGAAAGAAAATATCATACATATATATGTATATAGAAACTCATAACACTTACTTCTGGATGCAGATGAAACCTATGTTATCCATGTCGCAAAGAGATGACATTTCTTCAAACATTAATAAACCTTTTAACATAGAGTTAGAAGACGGAGGTTGTCCTATTGGAACAGTTCCTATTAGAAGAACTACAAAAGACGACCTAATAAGACGGAGACTTACATCGCAAATGAGAGGGGGAGATGATTCTCCTGATGGTGATGTGAGTCTTCTGCAAGAATTTCTACAACTCTTTGATTTTCAAAAGTTCAAAACTCTTTTGTATATTTTTCTTCACAAAATGTGTCATTATTTCCATACAGGGTATTGTTTCCGAGGGAACCAAACCGTTTGGAGGAGGCTACAAGGTTTATCTTCTTTTATTATCCATATTCAAGCTAAAAAACACTAGTTCATGGATTCGCCTTGTCTGATTGCTTATAATTTTGGCTATTAAGTTCACTAATATTACATAGTTAGCAACCTTACCTACACTTACCAATCTGATGTTGTGATATTGCTTCATTCAGTTTGCATCTGTACAAATCCCATACAGTCCAAGAAACAAAATGGCAGGAGCAGGAGCAATTATTAGTTTGCATAATCCTCAAAATCTTAGTGGGCATCAACATAGCGGAGGTCGTATAAAAGTTCAGAATGGGAATGACAGCATACAAGTTGGCTGGACTGTAAGTTCTTTTTCCCTTCATTAGCAATCCATGACTTTTACTACACTAATCAACATAGGTGGATTGAGATAATCTCCAGCGGGTGCAGTATCGTATACTCTGTCTTCAGCTCGAGTTATATATACCAGTTTACTGCACTAATGAAATCCACTAACTCTAAGTCTTGCATCAACTGTGAACTGTGCTAATTTAACTGTTATGATATCACATTCACTGCCTTCAACTCAAGTTATGTATCTAAGTCTGCAATTTCCGAGTTGACTAACTCTAAATCTTGCATCAACCTATGCTAATCAAACCATTATAATTTTACGTATATATAAGGTTGCGTGCACTATCTCTGAATCCACTAACTTTAAATATTGCATCAGCCTATGCTAATCAAATTGTTAGTTCACTGTCTTCAACTCGAGTTATGTATATAGCCAATGATTGCAGCAATGCCGAGTTCACTAACTCTAAATCTTGCATCAGCCTATGCCAATCAAAGCGTTATAATTCCATTTCTTAAAGTCGTCTATTACCTAATAACTTTATGTTTTTTCAATTGAAGGTGAACCCACCCGTCTATGGGGACACTCATACACGACTATACACATATTTTACGGTAATCTCCTTAACTTCTTTCGTGTTAATACTAATTGTATTCCATTTTGATGACGATCAATACTGTTTAATCAATTACGATATGTTTGATAGTAGACCTATTTAGTATTTCTTTTCTTACTACCACAGGCTGGAAAATTATCTTGTTATAATACTCAATGTCCAGGTTTTATACAAATAAACACTGCAATACCTTTAGATGGGCAACTTCCAGGTTCTTCTTATGGTGGACCTGTTTTTGATGTACCGATGTATATTGCTCGGGTAAGGTGGCCCTAATTGTATAAATATTTTTTACACTGTCAGCGCACATAACTTATTTATCTATCTGTTTCCTTTTTTATATACAGGACATGTCAAATGGAAATTGGTGGTTTTATTTTGGAACAGCAGCAGTTGGATTTTGGCCTGCAAAAATATTTACTAGCTTAAAGGGATTTGCAACAAGTGCTGAATATGGAGGAGTTGTGTACAGTCCTCCTGGAGTTCCAGAACCACCAATGGGCAGTGGCTATTTTCCTATTGGAGACCTTAAAAAAGATGCATATTGTAAGAAGTGTACATTCTTGACAGATAAAAATCAAACTATGTCTTTAGATGACATTTTAGTGAAATTATATGCAAACAGTCCAAACTTATATAGGGTGACTGATTATCCAAACTCTGGGGTTGTAACTGGGAATTTAGTGTCATATGGAGGACCAGGTGAAGAATAATAGCTTATGTTTTTATTTTTAAGTACTCGATGTTATTTAAACTTATAGCATTTACAATAAAATCTATTTATTTATAAGTTACCAAATAAGAATTTCATCTTCTTTCTTTGGTCATTGTTTTGGAAGTTGATTTTGTATTGATCCATCGCCAATGTTATTATATACTCCATGAAATTATTGATGGACATCCAAATAATTATTTATTTAGTCTAAGATGGTCAAAATTGAGAAATATTTGACAACTTAGATGTTACCATAAAGGGAACACAAAATTAATCTATTTGGCATGTACTTAAAAGTTATCTCATAGTAAGTCGAGTAATCTTCTCTTAATAAGTACTGCAATTTTTCAATCTTAAAATTCTTGTGTGTAACATCACCTTCAAAACTAGTTAGTTGGACCAATTAAATGGACGGTATATTGATATTTGATTTCAACTGGTTGGATATTGCCTATATATATAGATAGTTCACTTCTATTATGTTATGGTTCAAATCAAGTATACTTTTTGTCACGATGATATTTAAAAAAAGTCAACTTTCCATGTAGAAAACTATGGCTCACATAAGAAGATTACGATAAAGTTATAAATAAATAGTCATAAACAGAAAACAAATTAGAAACTGGTAGAGAAAATAAATACAGTAAACAGAGGCTGAAGGAAATATTTGTAAAGGGAAAATGAATTCTGAGAGGGTGTGAGTTGAACTATTGATTTGTTTGTGTAAATATATGCCTGTCTAATGGGAATTCACGATAAAATGTGTCTTTTGTCCGTCTAGCGCCATTTCACTTATTGTTTATATTTTGATCTCGTTAGGAAATTTTTTGAAAAAACAGTCTCGCATCAGAATTTTAAAGCAAGCTCGTCAGAATTTTGAAGCACTAGAAATTTCGACAATCACCAGAATTTTCAACGTCAGAATTTTGAAGCACCAAAAAATCTGATGATCGTCACAATTTTCAGTTATAAAACTCTTGTGATCCGTTGAAATTTGTGGCGAAATCCTGACAATCACCAAAATTGTTGAAATTCTGAGTGTGCTTTAAAATTCTGACGACCGGGGAAAATCCTGCCCAACTTATTTTAAAATTTTGATATGAGACTTTTTTCTCAAAACTTCTATTGCTGGGTCAAAAAATCTTATAGTAGCACTAGGTATCCTATATTTGTCATGCAGTAAAAATTGTACATGCTAGCCACTTGTTGGACTAGTTTGTATAAGACAGTATTCATTGAAAAGTAGTCATTTTTAATGAGAAAATACTAAGACAGTGTCATGAATTTCGAACTTAAACAAGTAAAAAAAGCATGATACCACCTTGATTTTTGAAATCTATAACACTATCATGAATTCTAAAAATTTACTAAATTCAAAAAAAATTGAATCTTTGACTATTTTTCAATTATCAATAATGGCTATTTTTAAACTTCGCCCGATAAATAATGTAAATAAATACAAACAAACAATTAATTGATTAAATAAACAGATAGAATTGAGTAATATTGTTTCTTTGTCAATTGAAAATATGGAGATTGGATTTTGAAAGGAAAATATTTTCCTGGTCAAGAACAAGAAGCTCTTAAGTTTTCTTTTTCATCTTTTTTGTTATTTCATAGTTTGAAAATCTAAAAAATGTCTCCCACGTCTCACTTGGGAACTTGACTATTTATTTGTCAAATTCTATTGTTTTTGTTTCCATGCATTCCCTTTTTAAAGCTCCACCTTGAACTTCAATTGGAACCTTGCACGAGTTTGTTGAGTGATTCAAATCATTTATCACTTCAATGAATTTATGTGTATCTAAATAATCATCTTTTAATGAGTTGATTACTAAAAGAAAAGGCAAAAAGGTAATTTGATGCATGGAACATTGCGAATTCAATTTGTTGATTATTTGAACTTTTACTTATTTGTGTGACTGACTTCACTCGAATCGGTGACCTATAAGTCATATAAAAATATTATAACGGTTGCTCTAAAATTCCTCTCCAAAATAAAAGAGGGAAAAAAGAAAAAATATATATATAAATTGGTTATGGACAAGGTCCAAAGGAGCCCAAAGCCCTACGTCATGTTAGAAACCAAAGCCCTCTTGCAAATTTTATATACTTAAATATTTTGAATTTCGCGACATTTAGGAAATTGACAAAAAAGAAAAACCTAACCATAATCTTTTCATAAGGATTTCCTATTTTCCTAAACACGCAATATCGTGCGAAAACGACATTGACAAATCCTATTCGGTCTCGTTCTTTCAAATTAAATGCTACTACAATATCTACTAATAACTTTAAATTAATAGTTTAGACTAAACTGTTCTGTACGTAATAAATAGAATTAATTTAAAACCAAATGTTCACATCTATTCTTATCTACTTTCTGTATTAAGAAAATCTATGTTGTTCATATCATAGTAAAACATACTTTTGATATTAAAAAAAATTCTCATGGATTTTTGCTTGATTCAGGTCAATGCATAATTTCGAAACTCCAAAAGCATGAACTTAATTACTATTCTATTTACCTCCCAACTTAAATGTTTAGTTTGGTTCGCAACAAAGTTTAAACATATAATGTACGCCTCCGCACATCATATATTGTGACCTTACAATTAAATAAAATCATGTCTATAAGATAAATTTTTTTCGCCTTCCTCTTGTTAGTCATGAATGGGAACTTAGAATGGCATTTTGTTTTTTGGGTCCATTTTCATTTATATTTAGGCGTCAAAAAATAAAAAATGAGGGAAATAAAAAAGAAAAGTCTGAAATTGCTAGAAGGACGGCAAGAACATGAGACAATTGCTGCTTTGCACTTGCACCACGTGCCTATAAGATGGGACTCTGAAAACCTCTTAAAGTCCAACCAACAATTAAAAAAATATAACACCGTTTATTTTCACTATTTAATGAATGGGCAAATGAAATTCTTGTCAACTCTTCATTACATCCAAGCAACATCTTTATTCACACTGCTATTACATCTACCTAAAATGATTATTTTAGCCTTTAAACATTACCAAGACGAAGTTAGAGGGGTGGAAGGGATTCATGTGAACCCATTTCATCGAACATTACATTATATATATAATATTTAATTTAAAAACTTAAATTTGCATTTGCAAGTATTTGTTTCCAAATCCTTTCCTAGTTTATCATCAAAGTTAAATGGACACCCTTTGATTTTTATGATTCCCTTTTCACTAATTTCACCATTTTGAACAAATGTATTTACATATACACTGGACTTTATTTAAACTATTTAAGTAGGCGTTTGGACATAAAAATTGAGAAATTTAAGTGAATTTGAAAATTAGAGTTGTATTTGGATATTAATATAATTTGGAATTATTTTTGAGTGATCTGAAGTAAAAAATTTTAAAAATAACTTTTTGAAGTTTTACAAATTTGAAAATTTAATTTCAAGTGAAGTTTGAAATTTTCATTGCTAAACACCGTTTCTGAAGAAAAAAAAAGTAAAATAAAATTTATGGCCAAACGAAAAGGAAAACTACTGAGGGTATATATGTCTTTTTGTACTAGACAATGTTAGGTTTTTCTGGTTCTTATCTGCACCACAGATTCTTTAACACATATTAATAGAGACTAGTCATCAGTTCTACAAAAGTGAATAAGCTCAAAATCCAATCCACCTGCCTAATTTTACTCTGTCCATTTCCAATATTTCTTTCTTCTTCTTCTTCTTCTTCTTCTTCTTCTTCTTTTCTTCTTCTTCCTATTTTATAGTTATGAGAGTTCACTGCTCTGCTTTTCCATTTCTGCTAATTATTGTGATGCTATATGTTAGTCAATTATCAAGCTGTAGAAAAATCCAAGAAATCACCCCAACAAGCACAGAGCAAAGATTCAACACAAAGTTAGATTCAAGATTTTATTGGCATATCTCTGCACCAGCTCCTAAAACATCAAGAAAAGAAATTATTGATCAAAGCTATAGAGTTTCACATCGAACCGTTCCCGGGGGACCAAACCCTCTTCACAATTAATTTTTGTTATAACAGTATTTTCTAGTCATCTTGTCTGCACCTCGACTGAGCACATGTATCCGGTAAGTCTGGAAAGCAATCGCCTAATATTTTTTTGTATTTGTTGGGATTTTAGCACTGGTCTTTCTATAATGTTCATACACTTTCATTGATCGCTAGACCCGATGCCGCTATGCACAATTAATGTTACCTTCTTTCATTCATCTTTATATGTCTCCAAATTCCAAAGGTTTTGTAGCTAGCTAGTAGCTAGTTTGATATACGTTTGTTCTTCTAGCTTTTCTTTTTATCTTTATATATTGTACATGGAAATCACAGATGTATACTAGGAAAATTTACTATATAAGTAATACATTAGTACTACAATTGATTGTATTACTACAGTTTTTTCTTTCTTTCTTTCTTTGTCCTGTTCTTTAAAGTTTTGATATATGCATACGAAATGTACAAGATTCTTATTTTCTTCTTTTCTCTTGGTTGAGTAAACTCTGCCTGAGTTGCTGGTTTCCTACATGTGAAGTTGAAGAGCTATATCATTACTTATATTAAATTCGAAATTTTTATAATGCAAACAAATAAGTAGAAGATAATAATATAAGGACAGAGATAAGGAGGAAGTGAGAATACATGACAAAAACCAGTTTTTGAATAGAGGTACCAACCAATCATATTGGGATCAGCCACCGACTTAAAAAGCGTTTTAATTTTTCTTTTTTAAAACTAAAGTATATTTATTCAATACGAAAATTGCAGCTGATGTAAAAGAAGTCAATTCATAGACAATTAAGCAGCTAGAGAAATAGTAACAAATTCTTGTTTATTAGTCTCTATTCAAAGGATAAGCATTGTGATTAAGTTTAAATAATGTTTAAGCAGTACGTACGTACAAGCCATAATGGTTGGCACCAGCTAGCTCTTCTCACACGTAAAGACTAAAGAGAGGGAATATATAATACTTACTCCCCAATAAAAAGAAGAAGAGAAACCCTGAGTAGTGCATGTACTCTTGTTCTAGTCGTCAATTAGGTGGATCAAAATCATGAAAGGTCAAATTTAAATTTTATATATATATATATATAGGTTTGTATAAATGGTAATCGAAGTGTAACAAGTTAGTCGGAATACCACGCTATATAAACAATTGTACAAAAATTGTTTCCTATGTATAATTCTTAGCATAGTCGAAAGTTTGTTTTGAAGTATTTGGGGGCAACCACAATGACATATGACCGTTGTGCTCAATATTTATGCTGGTAGGAGAATACATATATAAAATGAAATAATTAAATTATAAATAAGGTGACTCGGACACCACTGTCTTACCGATATATGTACACTAATTATTAATTTCCTACCATATATATAATTCATCGGCCGGTAGTCAAACAGTCTTTTTGGAAGTATTTGGAGGTGACTTCAATGATAATGACAATTAATTGTGATGTGAAGTGATTAGTAGTTTAATATGTATTGTCAAGCAACACTTTAGTGGAAGGAGATAAGAACTTACTCGGCCATGAGAGACACATAAAGCAAACAATATTATTGCACGGGTCTGCAAATTAAAGGGACTTCTTCAACCCTTTGAAAATTATGTTGCTCAATGCTCTTTAAAAATGTCTTCGAATACGTGTTGGATCCTCAAAAGCATGCATTTTTAGAAAATTCGACATGAATAAGATGATATTTTTAGAGAGTTCGAGCAGCATAGCTTTGAAATTAAAAGTAAGCTACATAGTTTAAACGTAAACATCTTGCTACAAAGAATTTATCTATATATAATATATCTTCCCATTTGTTCCAAGTACAGTTTGGTAAAAGAAGATTAGGTAGAATATTAGACTATACTATCTGATTTAATTTTGCTTTCCCACAAGATCTACAAGCAAGAAACTGAGTTTCAATTCCATATAATTAAGCTCATTATTGACTTTATACAGAATGCCCTTTTTTTTCAAAAATACACCTAACACGTAATCAACTAAAAGTCATGTTTGCACTGCAGCTTGTTTGCTGACCGGATCAAAATGAAGTATCTTAATTGTAGGGCTGTGCATTATTTGAGTCAACTCGAAAATCCGAACCTATCCATGTTATTCGGATTGATTTGGATTGGATTTTAGCTTTTCGGATCGGATTTCGGTTTGGCTCAATTTACATCCAAACCGATCCGAAACCAAATTTTTTATTTTACATATAAAAGTGAGGGGTGCCTTTTAAAAGAATTCTAAGGTTTCTTTCTTATTTCTCTCACTATTTTTGCTTTTTCTTTCCTTTCAATATTAAAAATAAAAGATATGGAAACGAATGAGTTTTGCTACTGAAAATGGTAGGAGATAGCATATTAAAATTATTTATTTTAGCATCTTAATAAAGCGTACAATCCGAATCGAAATCCGAAATATTTATCCAATTCAAACATCAAAATCCGATCTGATCCGAGTTTAATTTGGTTCGGATTCAGATTGCAACTTACAAAATCCGAAATCTGAAAGGTGTTAAATCCTATCCGATCTGATCCATGAACAGACCTACTTAACTGTATTTCATGAGTCAAGATTAAGAAGTAATTCGATATGCAAAATAAGATACTCATAGGTAAGGATGTTCAACGGGACAGGTCATCCCGTCCCGTCCTGTCTCGTTTATCCCATATTAAACAGTACACGGGATGGGACAGGATGACCATTTCGTCCCGTTTATCCCGTCCCGTCCCGCGTATTTTTTAATTATTATTTTTTGAAATAGAGCTGTTGGCCAACGGCTATTAGTGCTTAATTTTTGTGTTTACTTTACGTGTTCTATGTTCATATTTCATTTGTGTGTTTAATTTTTATGTTAACTTTTTAAATTAATTTCGTATTTAAATTATGGCTCCTAAAAATGTATTTGACATGTTTAAAAAAGTAGTAAAGGTGATAGTAGTAGTAATCCTAGTCCTAATCCTAGTCCTAATCCTAATCCTAATCCTTCTCCTAGAATTAGAAAATATATAGATGAAATGACTCATGTTGATGAAACTTCATTTTTCCAACCCTCGCATACTATAATATTAATTTCGGAGAACAATTAGATCATGAAACTTTACAAAAATAATTTGGCTTGAAATTATATTAAATAAATTACTAACTCTATTACAATTACTAAAATATTTCATTACAAGTCTTTTTTTTTTAATATTTTATAATAATTATTTACTTAGTTTCTTTATAATTTATTAAGTTTAAATTTATTAAATAAGTCAAAAAATTAGTCGTTGCAAACTTTAAAAACTTAGTCGTTGCCATACTTAATGCTTAAATAATATTTTTTTTTTTTTTAAAAAAGGCCCACTTAAGGCCCGTGAATCGTCATGTCTCGTTCCGTCCCATCCCGTTTGTTAGCGGGATGGGATGGGCCTACCGTTTAGTCCCATTTATCCCGTCCCGTTTAGGCCCGTCTCGCCACCGTTCCGGCTAAATGTCGTCCCGTCCCGTTTATTTTGTCTCGTCTCGTTGGACACCCCTACTCATAGGTGGGTCAAGATTTAAATTTAATGGGTTCAGCTTTAGCATTGCACTCGTTATACTTTTAAAACTATGGGTTCAAATCTAATATTTTTTGAAATTTTAGTAAGTTTTTACGTATAAAGTCATATTTCGTCTCAAAAGTTACGAGTTCAATTGAACCTGTAGCCGAAAGACTACATTCGCCCCTGAAGATACCCATTAGTAAATAATGCACCTAATGTCACTACAAGAAAAGTGTGAATTACATGGGGGTTTCTTGGGATTATATAAAAATATTCGCATGTAATTTAGTTTCCCGCGAATTTTTCTACGAAAAAAATTCCGATAGAAAAATCTTCGTAGGTAATTATTATATGCGCATTTTGAAATCCCCATATAATTTACCTGGGAATTTTGAATTCGCATGTCAATTACCTATAGATTTTGTCGCAAGAAACACTAAAAATTCGCAAGAAACTTTTGGTAAAAAATCGTGAGAAAAAGGAGTTACCTGTGGATTTTCATAGAAAAAAATCAAGTAAATTCGTAAGGAATTTTTGACAAATAGTTGTGAAAAAGGATGCCTTAATTATATTTGGTGTTTTAAATTTAATTTTTCTATATTTAAATCCTACATCGACTACTTTATTCAGTAGAATGTATTACACAATTACTTTTGTTATTTTGTTCTTAATCTATTTTTTCGTTGTAACTCCCATGTAGAAAATCAAGGACATCCTTCTATTCCTCAAATCCAATATAAAACGCAATTCGTCGACTAATTAATCTCCTGGAAGTCCTTACTTACGTGTCTACTCCTTGGAAGCTGCTCACTATTAATGTCCACATCCTATTATCTCCATCCGGTGTGGGAGAAAGATAAGCCATTTCTCTCACAAATTTTCAATTCACTAAATCAAGATGAAAATTTATTTTTTTTCTAAATTTTTTTTTGAAGAAAGATATGATGAGTATGAATTCCAAATTCCACAAAACAAAGTTTTTATTCAGGTGGATTGAATTACTATCATATTTATTTAAGAATTAATTGACTGTTCAAAAATGTCTACTCTTTTCTTTCAAGAAAAAGAACATAAATACAATTTTAGGAATTAGAAGTCTTATATAAGAAAAAAAACTGATAATGAGACATTTATATACCTTGAATAACACATTAAATCTTTATGTAATAATTCTTCTAAACAAGAATTAAACGCACTGTACACAATTAAGTAATTGGTAGAGATTATTTTGCCAATTATACCCGCGAACACAATATTCAATTACTTTAATAATATTATAAGTTAATCAAGAGTAAGGTTAAAAATAAAACTAGAAGATTACTCAATACTTTAAGTCTTACTTATATTATTTTTTATATTTAAATTAAAAGATCACTCAACACCTAAGTGTCACTTATAAGTTAATCATGTTAATGATAAATGTAACTGTATATTTTTCTACTTAAAAGTTAAAACTATAGTTACGTTAATAAATAATACACAATTTAGTTTATGTTTTAATGATATTAGCTCAACACTAATTAGACTTAAATAATAATAATAATAATTGATACGCCTCAATTGATTTAATTTAATTCTTTTGTTGACATTAATTAGATTTATGACAATTATTTTGTTATTGGATTAGTAACTACATTTAGCTTTATATATTGATAAATATGGCATGACATTATCATAAATAAATAAATTAACTAAATATGATGATTTTATTAATAATTGTGTCAAAATTATTACATTAAACCTTTTTATTCAAGAACTTATTAGAGTGAGATTATTGCATAATAAACTATTTGAATTAAAAAATAAATTTGCAGAGCAAACATCCCAAAGTAAATTTTCAAGTAAAAAAAAATCCAGGAAAATCCCAAGAAAAATTTCCAACTAAAGTTGCAATTACGAAATACCTAGGTAGATCCCCAAGTATGAAAATCCCCAAGTAAATTCCTAAAAATAATCGTATCTAAATCTTCAACAACAAAATCACAAATTAATTCTCCGGGTAAGAAAATCTTCAGGAAAATTCCCAAGAAATAAATCCCCAAATAATTCCGCAAATCAATAATTTCCAGGTAATTTTCCAAGTAAATAGATCCCCAAATAAATTCCCTAGTAACTATCTGCAGCTAAATCCGCATGTAGCTTTACCCAGGGAATATCCTACGAATTAATAAAAGTATTCATTATTGTTTATTTATTTACGGATTTACCTCTGAAATTGGTACTTGCAGATAATTTTTCCAAATAATTCCCCATATAATATTTTGACGTAAAGTGGCGCCACATTTACATTAGGATTTTCCTGAAAAAATATTTTTCGCAGGTAAATTATTCATCAATTTAGAAATTTTAGATTTCCGCATGAAAATCCGTAGAAAATTCATGCGGAAAAAATTCTCAGGTAAAATTCGCAAGTAATTCACACTTTTCTTGTAGTGTGTAGCAAACTAAACAGGTACAGGAAAATAAAACTGGAGATTAGATCTTGACGGGAAAGCCATCTTCTGAACCCCATTTTTTCGGTCAATATGCAAATGAAGATGTCAAAAGAGATTCTTGAAGAAGAATAGCAGAAAGATGAAAGTATCAGTAGTATGAAAATATTGAATCTTGCGAGGAAATTTGAAAAGCAAAGGATAAAAGTATTTAAGACCATCAAACAGTAGTGAGGTAGACTTATCAGGATAGTAAACAAGCTAAAGGTAGATTGGAGAATCTTCGTGATAGTAAAGTCAGGTATGGATGTAGAGTATTGCTACCGGTTTCATCTGAACCAATATTTCCGACCTAGAATATAAATTTATTTGTAAAAATTTACTAAAATTGTGATAAATATATAGTAGATATGAACCCCTATTTTTATACATTTAGCCTCTGAGTAAACTCATTCAGAAAATTCTAGCTACCTATTTTTCTCTTGAAGCTAAATGTATGTTCCCTAGAAAATGCTAAGGATCTGTTAAGGTTCATTTTGGTTGAGTTATCAAATGCAGGAAGATGTATCACAACAACAAGATCAAATATTTCGTTTGCTCTGTGTGTGTGTGTGTTTTGTCAAGGTATATACATTGTACAAGTAAGATGCATATCAATGCATGCTGCAAATAGAACAATGATATATGTCAAAGGTGTTGGGTGTGCGAACAAAGTCCCGCATTGGAAGCTGAAAAGATTGGGAGCCTACGTATAAGATGTAGTGATCTCTTAATGGTATGAGGCCTTTTGGGGAAAACCGTACGGGCTTCGGACAATATCACACAATGTTAAAAGTATCTTAGAGTCTTTTTAACCGAGAAAAAGGGACTTTGAGTTATCGTGCAAGGTTCAAGGAGGGTCGAAATTTGAAGCGTCGTGGTTATAATAGACATTGATTGGGTCGTGGCCTTGTATGACATGAAAAATACACCAGAGTGTTTTGGCTGAGGATGTTTTCCTTGGTTTTCCAGGAAACAAGAGACTGCTGCAAAGTTAACTGTGGAGCCAAAGCTCATTGCTTCCACACAAGCAGTAAAACAAGCCTAGTGGCTACGAAAACTCATGTTTGATCTGCACATTGTGCAAAACAAAAGAAATGAGTTGTGCTTGTGGAAAACCAAACAACAACTGATCTTCTCCATAATCTTGTTTTTTCACGAGAAAAAAAGAGAGGTACTTCAATAATAAGTTGTACTTTATAAGGTACAAAAGGATACTGAGGTGAGGCTGCGATACTTAGGTGAGACTTCAATCGTCAAGGGCTGCATGTAGTGGTTGCAAAATGGTTAAAAGAAATCTGTTATTCATCCATATTATTCATTAAAAAATAAGATTACTCGTTTTCGACTCGCTCATATCCGACCCGACTCGCCTGTTTGACACCCTGAGCTGCATGTTGTTGTATATTATTACTAGTGGAAGTTGAAAAATGGTCAAGGAAAAAAAAAGCATGTGGAGAATGTGCTGTCTATTCTTATTGTTAGATATTTTTCATTTTACCATATGCTATGAATGAAACAATGGCAACTTTTCCAGTCACGGTTCTAATTTGTGCAGCTGTGTATTTACATTATAAAGAATTTCTTCCTCTAAACTCGGGGGAAATACCAGCAAAAAATTATATAGTGGAATATAGAGGAGTTGTAAGATTAAGAGAATTTAAAATCTTTTATTTGTCATCAAATGCAATGAAGAATTAATACATTTTGTCACGTTCCAAAATCCTAAAATATCGTGATGTAGCCTATCGTGGTACTATGCAAGCCGACACTTACTAAATAACTCCAACACTAACAAAAAATGGATAAGGCAGTTTTAGTAGTAAAAGTTATCATAACCGGGATAGAAAATCCAAAACATAATACGGAATTTCCAACTATCGGGTGTCACAGAATACATGAGCATCTATACCTTACAAGTCTAGAAAAAACGGTTTATAATAATCTGAGATCAAATACAGTAATCAAGAAAATAAAGAAAGAGAGACAAGGTCTACGAAACACCGGCAGCTACCTCGGAATCTCTGGATAATCAACTGTGCGAAGAAATCAACATCTATTGTGTCCGGGAACACCTGGATCTGCACACGAAGTGCATGGTGTAGTATGAGTATAACCAAGTCAGCAAGTAATAATACTAAATAAAGAACCGAAAATAGTGACGAGCTTCACAGCTGAGTCTGATTACAGTAATTTCCAACATAATAAGGTAGTTATGCTTTCAAGTTCAACATTTAAGGCCAAAACAGTAATTTCATGTCATGTTCAACTGAAACATAAGATAATATCTCTCATAAATTTTCAAAACGGAAATATATGACAGCTGAAGTGCAACAATAATGAAATCAAATGCATCCTCTTAAGACCACAGTCACTCAGCCCTTCTACTAGCTCAGCACTCGCACTCAGTAGGTACATACGCTTACTGGGGGTGTGTACAGACTCCGGAGGGGCTCCTTCATCCCAAGCGCTATAATCTGTACAGACAACTCACGTGTTGTATGGACAACTCACATGCTAGTATAATATTTGGATCCGCACGGACAACTCACGTACTGCACGGATACCTCACGTGCTATAGTATAATATCTGAATTCGCATGGACAACTCACGTGATGCACGGACAACTCACGTGCTATAGTATAATATCTCACAATCAGGCCCTCGTCCTCACTCAGTCATAAAATCTCTCTAGTCTCTCGAGCTCTCTATAATCATGAAAATCAGCCCAAACAATAATAATATGATGCATCAATAATGAACAATAGAGACTGAGATAAAATAAACACGTAAACTGTGACTGAGTACAAAACAAATAATTTAGCACATAATTCAACATGTACACGATATCTGTAGGTCCCTACAGTGCCAACACATAATCTAAACATGATTTGTGGTTCAATTTCTCTTCTACATGGAGAATGTACAGATAACAACAGATTATTCAACTACACAGTTCCATAAAATTTGACTAAGTCACAATTCCTACAGTGCACGCCCACACTCCCATCACCTAGCATGTGCGTCACCTCAAAACCGATCATATAACAAATAATCTGGGGTTTCATTCCCTCATAACTAAATTTAGAAATGTTACTTACCTCAAATCGTATAATTCTTTATTTTGCTATGTCTTTGCCTCACGAATCGACTTCCGAATGCCTCGAATCTAGTCACAATTAATTCGATTCAATCAATTCAAATTATAGGAATTAATTCCATATGAAAATACAAAATTTTCAAACAAAATCCGAAAAATTACTCTAAAAAATCGCTCTTGGGGCCCACGTCTCGGAACCCTACAAAAGTTACAAAATATGAACGTTCATCCAACCCCGAGTCCAACCATACAAATTTGACCAGATGCCAACATTAACTCGACCCTCAAATTCTCAATTAAAGTCTTTGAAGATTTCTACTATTTTCAACCCAATATTTACCCATTTGAACTCAACAATCTTTCCACATAACTTATTGGTACGTGTATGCATAAATAATACTCACACCCAAGAATCATACTCCCAATCACCCATCTTTACCCAAACTCGAAATTGAAGACTATGGTTAGAACCTTACCTTTTGGGTGAAGATCTTGTGATATTTCTTGTTGGATTTCAAAGCTTGAACAAGATCTTGATGACCAAAGCACTTGAGCTTCTTCCTCTCTCTAGAACACTCTCACTTCTCTTATAAAATATTAGACTGTTGCCTTCAAAATGAGCCCCAAAGGTTATTTATCAAAACAAGGTCGGGTTATAAAAACCAGAAAATGAAGCTCCGAGACATGATCTGCGGTTGCATATGCGACCGCATAATGCATATGCGGCCCGCAAAATGGGCCGCGAAATTGACCCTAGGAACTGGGCATATTCTGCCCGAGTATGCGACCATATCGGTGGCATGTGGGTCGGTCCGGGCCCGGGGCCGGCCCGGGGCTGCGGATCATGTGGATTTCTGGGCCTAAATAGTCCTTAACCGGTTAGAACCGAGATTGTGGAGGTGGGCCGGTCCTTCACAAAAAGACCGCAAGACCGAGACCGTTTGAGACCGGGACCGGACCGGTCCTTGGCGGGCCTAAACGGTCCCAAACGATCCCAACGGTCAGATTTAAAAAAAAAATTGCACGTTTGAGCATTTAAAAACTAGCCGTTTGGTCTGCCAAAATAGTCGTTGGTTATTTGTAAAATAGTCATTTAACCTCTCAAACTTTGTTTTAACCCCCGACTTTTTATAATTATACTTTTTCCCTATTTTCAACTATAAATACCCCTTCATTCTTTTATTTTTCTCACAAAATCATCAATCTCTCTCTAGTTTTCTTCTATAATTGCTACCATTGCTTACTTTATTGTTACAATTTGTGAAAAAAAATCATGAAGTTGGTGAATTGAGGTCTTCAAGTCTTCAACGATAATCAATTTTCAACAGGTTGTTCGTCAATTCGGTAAACTCATTCCAACTCTTAATTTTTAATATTATAGTTTTGTTTGTTTTATTTATTTTTTATTATTTGATTAATTAAGATGACTTCCTTAAAAAACTTTTTGGTAAAAATAAGAAAAAATTCAAGAGTGGCGAATCTAGTGGCCAATCTGTTCCTCCTCCACTTCCCCGGCTCCCCCGACCCAAACCCCATACCCGTCCTACAGTTGCTATTCTCGATAGTGATAATAGTTTATTATAATTTACTGAGAGTCAATTTTGCCATAATGTTGGAGCTGGTGAACAATTAGATCGTAAATTAATGAATGCTCTTTATTCTAATCCAACTATTGATGAAAATGATGAGGAGGGAATAGATTTTGATGAAACGCAACCGCATGACGATACACCCACTAGTCCTGCTCCTGAAGCTAACCCAACTAATGATAATCCAAATGATGCCCCGTCTGAACCTCCTGTTACTACCCCTACTTTTTCTAGACAACGTACCAAACGCACAGAAACATCTATTGTTTGGCCATTTTTTACTCAACTAATTTCACAAAATAAGGCTAAGTGTAAAACTTGTGGCAATGAGTTAGCTTTTAAATATTTTGGAGGTCGGGGGGAGGGGGGAGGAGAGGGGAGAACTTTAGCTAGACACATATTGATACACCCTCAAGATAAAGTCAAATATCTTTGTATGAAAGCCTTGGCCGAGGGGACAAGTGTACCTACTCCTAGTCAGGCTGACCCTAGTACCGGGTTAAATCAATTTTAACCGGAAATTAACACTGTTACTGGCGGTATTTTATATTATGATCCAAAAAAAGATCGGAAAGAATTGGCAAAAATAGTTACTGTTATGTGCTTACCCTATAGTTTTTCTTCTAACCTTCACTTTGTGCATTATATTAGAATTTTTTTTAATCCTACTTATAAAGGGTTTCCTCACACAACTGTAAAGAGCGATATTTATAAATATAAATATGAATATGAACAATATTTGCGCTATTTATTTACTCATATAAATTGTCGTGTTGCTATTATAACTGATATTGGTAGAAGTGGTAATGACTGTGATTACCTTACTGATGAGGATTGGATAATGCAAAAGTGTATTATTGCTTATAGAATAATTAATTCACGTCACACATGACAGTTTATTGCTAGCACAGTTACGGATATTTGTAGATTTTTTTTCATTAGTGATAAAATCATGTCAGTTTCAATGGATAATGCTACTAGTAACACAAATGTTGTAACCTTGCTTACCACTACACTAAGTTCTGCATTTAGTAACATTTTTCATGTTAGATGTATTTGTCATATTTACCATTTAATTGTGGGTGATGGTATGAGAATTTTAAATATTAAAATTAAAAAGGTTAAAATGGCTCTTAACTGGCTTTTTTATTCAAACCATATAAGTAGACTTAGAGAATATTTTAAAAGATGCGATGAATTTTTCTAAGAGAAAGAAAGGTTCCTAAACCTTGTCCATCTAGATGGAATTACATGTATGAAAGTTTAGTTGTTGCATATGAATATAAAAACCTCATAAGCTCAACGTTTAATGCTCATGTAAGTGATGATGATGAGCACCTTACAAATGCGGACTGGACTAATGTTAAAATGCTTGTAGATTTTTTAGAAAAATTTTATTTTGCTATAAATGAATTTTTTGGGCAATATTATCCTACTATTTCTAATTGTTTAGTTTATATTGCAGAACTTGCAAATTTGTTTGCTCATTTTTCAGAGGGTGAGAAAATTTATCAACTTGCTATTGATTCTATGAGAAAAAAATTTAAAAAATATTTTTTTCCTATTCCCCCTATTTATGGTGTTGCTGCCTTATTAAATCCTATTATGAAATTATGAGGTCCTCAATTTTGGTATGAAACTGTTTATAATGGTTTAGCACTTGAAGAAGAGGAGCTGTCTAAACTTCCGGAAGCAATAGCCTTAATTAAAATAAATGCTCAAACTATTTATAATGCTTATCAAGTTACATTAGATCAGGCTTGACCAAATGTTCTAACTCCTTCTTCTTCTGATTCTCAATCATCTAAAAGAACTGCGGGAGTAAGAGCACTTAGTGCTTGGGCGGGGTTCAGGGGTTCTCAAGGTTCTACTACTAGTATTTTTTCACAACTAAATGAGCTTGAAGTTTATTTGTCACATGAAATTGAGGAAGTGAATCTCGATGGCTCCTTTAATATTTTGGAATGGTGGAAGGACAAAGAAAAATACTTTCCGGTTCTTTCAAGGATAGCCCGAGATATTTTAACTATTTAAGCTCCAACAGTGGCATCAAAGAACGCTTTCAGTCAAGCAAGACTTCAACTTGGTGCTTATAGAGCATCTATGAGGGAGAGCTTAGAAAAATAAGTATTTTTCAGAGATTGGATCCGTTCAGAAAGAAAAATTTTTGGACTTGCTGAATTACAACCAGAGGTAGATGAAGCTTACGAAGAAATGCTAGCTGAACTTGCGTAGGATGTTTGCTTCATCCGGAAGCGATGATGACCAAGCTTCTTTTCCGCCACCACCAATGGAAATTCCTCCGGATCTTAATGGATTTATGAAGTTTGTAAGAGATATCATGTAACTTGTATGAACAAAAATTAGTATGTATTATGTAACTTGTATTTTGACACATCTTGATTAGTTTCTTTTTCTTCTCAATGGTGATATTAGCACCTTGTTGTGCTCATTCCATAGGGGAGGAAGACTAAGAAAGATATTGCCATGCTTTTTTAATGATATAATAAAATTATAACGCATTGCTTTGAATATCTCTTTACAATATTTTTGTCTTTAAATTTGAATTAAAAAATTTAGCTCACAATTCTATAATATAATTTACAAGGAATTGCCTTAGATATTTTTATTACCATATTGTTTTCTCTAACTTCTATAATTTTGTTTTTAAATATATATATATCCGTTGGGACCACTTAGGCCCGGGATAAGCCCAATTAGCCTGGGACCATTAGTTCATGGGCCCGGTCCCGGACCAGTTCCTACAAAAGGACCACCAAGACAGGGACCGCAAAACCCGTTTAAATTGGGACCGGCCCTGTTACACCCTGTGAGTCCCAATGTGACGTATAATAAATATGAGACTTGTTAATCATGATTTAAATGAGTTTAAAGTCATAATATGACTATATATGATGTTTGAATAAAACATATAAAGTTTGAGAAAAATCGGATTAAAGTTGCGGAAAAACCAACTAAGGATTTGCCCTGTAATAGAGCTTTTTGATAAATAAATTTCGTATGCTATATGAGATCTTTTGGGACATATTATATACCAAATTGAAGGTCTTGGAATGTAGTTTCCAACGCTCTTAACTGTTTGTTCATACGATATCCGAACAAAAAGATATAAGCGTCGGAAGATGGGCAAATGAGAGGGTGCCAAATAGAACCTTTGAAGAGAGAGATGATTTTTCAAAAGTTGATATATATGTCTTAACTCATCTCTCTCTTCATTTCTAAATAGAACCTGACCATAGAACACCATAAAAAAGTCCGTGAGCTCTCTAATAGTGCTTCAAATAATACTAACATTCCGGGTACAAAATCGAGAAGTGATAACATCAGAACGATCCATACGACGTAAGTATCGCTATATCGCCTCTCTTTTTCTTTATAGTTAGAGTTTTAGAATATATTTGATAGTTAATAAAAATTCCTAATTTCTGTATTTAAGCTTTAAAATATAAAAAAAAAGTTGATAAATTCGTTTTCTAATAGTTAGACCTCACGGGACGGTGATCGAAAGCCGTGAGTTCGAGTTATTTGACTTATAGTGGATTGTTTTGTGGGCTGTTTCGTGTTGCTTTTGGGCTGTCTATTGTACTACTTATTTATGGATTTTGGAAGGATAAAAAGGGATTGGAGAAATGCCACATGTGGTAGGGTAGTAGGTTGGTCGCTCGTCGTTGTAATTGCAGGCTAATTGATAACTTGTTGATTGGGTATATTATGGTATATTTGGAGGTTTTGTTGTATTGAAGGTCCCGAATTGTAATTAGGTTGGTTTTGAATTGTTGATTGTATTATGTTTGTATCTCGCCTATAGTAGGCTTGAGAGAGCAACAAGATCAGGGGGAATGCTGTCCGTTTTATTTTAGAATCGAGTTATCGTTTGAGATACGTAATATACTACCGCCATCTAAATTGTACACATATTTCTTTGTTATAGGGTTGGCACGCTAGTTGTCATAAGCTTGTTGTTGAGTTGCATTGACGACTTGAGGTATGTTAAGGCTATCCCTTATTTATTTTTTGCATGATCCAAATGATACAAACGAAACGAGCAAAATACGCAACTTTTATAAATGACTCTATTCATAGAAATACTAGGGGTGTCTATATTCTTGATTCCCCATGTGAATTATTATTATATCCTTTGTTCATGAGTCTCAGAAAAATACGTATTTGATAAAGTTTGCCCGAAAGGCATATTGATTTTATGATATTCGAGAAATCTTATTAACGTATTTCTTATGCATTTCATGCATTTATACATGTACATTGACTCGTGACCAGAAGACGTTGTATACGCATATATTATATGTATATGAGATATGAAAAAAGTTTACGGCGTTATGTACGCACCACCACCTGATCAACTGGTATACATTGATGATTTGCCCACAATGGCCGAGATGATATAATGGGATGCCCTCAGAGGTTTGATGATGTCATGTACACTTATACCTATGCATGATACGCCTATCGAACACCCCTAAGCATTCGTTTAAGATATAAACATGAAATAAGTGTAGGTCATCAATAACGTCTGGAAATAAACTACTGATTCATATGAACAACATACGTGGACACACACACACACACACACACACACACACACACACACACACACACACACATATATATATATATATATATATATATATATATATATATATATATATATATATATATAATACGGTAGGGCGAGCCGACAAGGCCACATACTATATAACTAACTATACATGACTATCTAAAGACCTCTAATAGAGTGTACAACTGTATAAAGGATGGGACTAGGCCTCGTCGTACCCATATATGTGTGCAAACACATCGTACCAAAATTCAAAGCAGCTCCGGATCAAATGGAGCACACCAACTCTCGTTGATCAAGGATCCTAAGAAAGGGGACCGTCAGCCTGTCTACCTGCACCTGCGGACATGAAATGTAGCGTCCCCAAGAAAAAAGGGACGTCAGTACGAATAATGTACTGAGTATGTAAGGCATGAAAATCAGTACATAAAAGACATAGATGAAACATGGAGTAAAAAATTCCACATGTGAGTCTAAATAACTTTGTGAATCCTGAAACATTTATAATTTCATGCACGTGCGTGTAAATGTGAACCAGTTATCGACTTTATCAATCGTTGGAGGAATGCAAGCCTCAACTGTAAAGACAGGTTTAGTGAAACTTCTGGCATAGAGATGTGCATCCAAGGCATGCATTGGGGATTGCGCTACATCTTGCAAGGTATCAAGCCTAACACATTTGAAGAACTTGCAACTCGTGCCCATGACATAGAATTGAGCATGGCCTCAGCTGGAAATGAAAGGCTGCCCATCTATGAACCTCACAAAAGGAACGACAAGCAAGACGTAAGGAAGTAGGGCAAGTTCGTACCCAAGTCTGAAAGCAAAGAAGTTATGAATGTCAACACATCACTTATGAAGTTCACGACGAAGGTGAGCAAAACAAATCCACTTCTTTTCAAGATAAGCCAAGTGGAAAGTTGACTCTAAAAGAAATGCAAAAGAAAGTGTACCCATTTCTGGATTCTGATATACCAGTCATTTTCAAAGAACTCCTCGAGTTAAACCTCATTGAGCTTCCGGAGATGAAGCGGCCAAATGAAGCTGGGAAAACTGATGATCCAAATTACTGCAAATATCATCGACTTGTGAGCCACCCTCTGGAGAAGTGCTTTTTCTTCAAGGACAAACTTATGGACTTGGCTCGTGAAAAGAAGATCATGCTTGAAGATGAGAAAGCAAGTGCAAACCAAGTCTCTATCATATTTGGCTCCTTCAGTCCAGATGAATTATGTAGTTTTAAATAAAGTAAAGATGAAGAATTACAAAAGGAGCCCACGAAAAAGATCAATGGAACAACCAACAAGGAAAATAATGGTGAAAAGACCGAGGAGATGGAATCCAGTTAAGCATTTAAAGAAAGAAAAAGTGGAGGTGCACCACCCTCAAAAGCCACGACATCCAGTGACCTTGGAGTAGTTTTTACCAAGTTGGTTCCGCACAAAGATTTCCCATGGGGGTATTGATGCCTCTTGTTGCCATGCTGACAAAGGGGAAGAAAAGAGTGATGACCTACTGTTAGCACCATCTTCGGAAAAGCTCATCGATTCCACTCCTCAAGAAGTTAATGCTTGTGAGGAAAATGTTACGTTTACGAATGGAGATCTTCTACTGAGTGTCACTCTTCACAGCCGCCCATTATACCTGGTTGGCTATATGCGTGATGAAAGAGTAAATCGAATTTTGGTTGATGGAGGATTGTCAGTGAACATCTTGCCAGTTCGCACTGTGAAAAAACTCGTCATTCCCATGAACGAACTCTCGAAAATTCATGTGATGATTCAAGGATTCAACCAAGGGGGACAAAGAGCCATAGGCACGATCAAGTTGGGAATCACCATTGAAGATATGCAATCAAGTGCATGGTTGCATGTGATCGATGCAAAGACTTGATACAACGTCTTGCTTGGAAGGCCTAGGATACATGAGATAAAAGTAGTTCCATCTACCTACCATCAATGTTTAAAATACTACGAGAATGAAGTCGAGAAGAAGATAGTTACTGATGATGAGCCATTCACTGAGGCTGAGTCACACTTCGCCGATGCAAAGTTCTACTTGAAGAACCGCATTGTGAAGGAGCTAAAAACTAATGATGTCATGAAAAGCAAGAATGATGAGCCCACAACTAAAAGAGCTAAGGTGACTACTAGTAGAGCCAAAGCTGTTACTGAGGAGGTACAACGTAACTCGAATAAATGTTATATAGGGGATATTGTGTCTTATGGCAAGAAAGTAACTCCTGCGCTCCAATATGTCCCTAAAAGGAAGAAAGATGAAGGTGAATCATCTAATCTCTAAACTAATATGCTAAAAGAGTTAACTCTTTCGGTAAAACGAATTGAGGCAATAAAGTTTTCCTCAAAGCCACTTGCAGGGTTTGTGGCCCAAAATCGTTTGCAGAATGTGGTACTCCTTACAAAGCGAACAGATGAAGGTTTTGATCCTAACGCTTACATGCTATTTGCAAAAGCTGGATACAATCCCATTGAGCCATCAAAGGTAGGGAAGCTCTTATCAGAAGATGCGACGAGGCGACCACGTGAAGGTTTGGGATACAAGAAACCGTCATGAGTGCGTATCTCCATAAGAAGGGCTAACAATAATTGTATCACTATAGAAGATGAATCTACCGCTTCTAACAAGCTCTCTGTCTTTGATCGACTTGGAAAATCGACTGTGAGGACTTCCGTGTTTGAGAGATTGGGTTTATTAAAGAAAGGGAATAAGTTCCAGAGAAATTATCAAAATACAAGAACACCCGCTTCGCCCAAAATTCGGAAGATCTCTAAGGATTTCCAAAGTCTGGTTCCTTCTAGAATGAGGCGACAAACAAAAGTTATGGTTTCATGTGATAGGGTACTAAAGGTGAAGCCATACACTGTGGTCTACATTAAAGAACATAATGAAGCCGAAGAAAGTGTGGGTTCTTCATATCATGTTACTGCACAAAGCGAGCACGGTGTTTCATATCTAATGGAGGATGATGAGAAATTGGATGATGTTTCACCATGTTATCACATATCCTTCAACGATGGGGACCCTAAAAAAGATGAAGATGCGAAAGATGCTCCCCCGAAACTTGAAGAAGGGGTGAAGGCAACGATTGATGCCTTAAAAGAAGTTAACGTTGGCACTGATGAAGAACCAAGACCCACCTACCTAAGTGCTTTACTAGAAGTTGATGAAGAAAGCACTTATATTGAGTTACTCAAGGAGTTTAGGGATGTCTTTGCTTGGAGTTACAAAACCCTAAAGTAGTAGTTTATCACCTTGCAGTCAAGAATGGAGCTCGTCCTGTTAAGCAAGCTCAAAGGCGCTTAGGCCGGACTTGGTTCCCCTGATTGAAACCAAAATTAACAAACTCATTGAAGCAGGATTTATTCGGGAAGTTAAATACCCAACATGGGTTTCAAGTATTGTTCCTTTAAGGAAGAAAAATGGCCAGATTCGAGTGTGCGTTGACTTCAGGGATCTCAACAATGCGTGTCCCAAAGATGAATTCCCGCTTCCTATTCTAGAGCTGATGATCGATGCTACTACTGGTATAAGGCAATGTCGTTTATGGATGGTTCATTGGGTTATAACCAAATTTGCATGACACCAAAAAATGAAGGGCTTACTTCATTACGCACCACCAAGGGTATTTATTGCTATAGGGTAATGCCTTTTGTCTTGAAGAACGCCGGTGCTACTTATCAAAAGGCTATGCAGAATATTTTTGATGACCTTCTCCACAAAAATATCGAATGCTATGTGGACGACTTGGTGGTAAATCAAGAAAGATGGGCGACAACTTGAAAGACTTGAGAATGGTGTTTGAGTTGCTCCGAAGGTACCAACTTAGGATGAATCCATTGAAATGTGCCTTTGGAGTTACTTCCGGAAAGTTCCTTGGTTTTATTGTCCGACATCGAGGGATTGAAATTGATTAAGACAAAGTAGATGTAATCTTGAAAATGCGTAAGCCTCGAGATATTCACGAATTGAAAAGTCTGCAAGGAAAGTTAGCGTACCTTAGGAGATATATCTCAAACCTAGCTGGGAGGTTCCAACCATTCAGTCGCCTTATGAAGAAAGGTATCCCTTTCAAATGGGACCATAAGTGTAGCAATGCCTTTGATAGCATTAAATCCTACTTGATGAAGCCTCCAGTTTTAGCAGCCCCTATACCTGGAAAGCCATTGATACTATACATTGCAGCATAAGAAAGGTCTGTTGGAGCACTGTTGGCCCAAGAAAATAGTGAGGGGAAAGAAAACTCTCTTTACTACTTAAGCAGGATAATGACACCAAACGAGCTGAATTATTTGCCAATTGAAAAGTTTTGTTTGGCGTTAGTCTTCTCAATTCAAAAGTTAAAGTACTACTTTCAAGCTCATGTTGTTCGTCTTGTTTCTAAAGAAAATCCCATCAAGTTCGTGATGTCAAAACCTATTCTTAGTGATCGACTAGCGAGATGGTACCTCTAATTTCAACAATTCGATATTTTTTACATCTCTCAAAAGGCTATAAAAGGACAAGCATTGGCAGACTTCTTGGCAGATCATCGAATACCCAATGGCTGGGAGCTAACTGACGAACTACCTGATGAGGACACAATGGTCATTAAAGTTCAAACTCCATGGAAGATGTACTTTGATGGTGCTGCACATCGCGGAGGAGCTGGTGCTGGCGTAGTATTTGTCACTTCCCAAGGTGAAGTCTTTCCCTACTCCTTCACCTTGACACAACTCTGTTCCAATAATGTTGCTGAGTATCAAGCTTTAATAATTGGGCTTGAAATGGCTGTTGATATGAAGCAGTTTGCAATTGCAAGTCTTTGGTGACTCTCAGTTAGTGGTCAATCAGCTCTTAGGTAGCTACAAGGTCAAAAAACCTGAACTACACCCTTATCATAATTACGCTAAGAAATTAATAGTATGGGACGACGACGTGTCTATTAAACATGTGTCAAGGAAAGAAAATAAGAAGGCTGATAATTTAGCTGCCCTAGCTTCATCGTTAACACTGCCTTACTGTTTGCCAAAAATGGGTAGTACCACCGCCAAATGAGGCTGAAGGTGAAGAAAATGAACTCAAGCATCTTGTCGCTGTTTCTGAAGCTGAGAAAGAAGAATGGCGACAACCCATTATCAACTACTTAAGTTATGGGATACTTTCGAAAAATCCGAGGAGAAGGACTAAAATCCATCATCGTGCACCTCGCTTCCTTTACTACAAAGATACTTTATACAGAAGGTCATTCGAGGGTGTACTCTTGCAATGCTTAGGGGAAGAAAAAGCACTCCAAGATTTGCAAGAGGCATATTCTGGGGTATGTGGGTCACACCAGTCTGGAGCAAAGCTCCACTTTAATATAAAAAGGATGGGATATTATTGGCCAACGATGGTAAAAGATTACTTGAACTACACTCGAAGATGAAAGGCTTGTCAATTCCATGCAAATTTTATTCATCAACCTCCTGAAGTGTTGCACCCGACTATTGTATCATGGCCATTTGACGCTTGGGGATTGGATGTTGTTGGACCACTGCCAAAGTCCTCTGGTGGGCACCTATACATCTTGGCTGCAACTGACTACTTCTCAAAATGGGCTGAAGTTGTTGCTCTTAAGGAAGTAAAGAAGGAAAATATTGTAAGTTTCATCCGAGTAAACATTATCTATCGTTTTGGCATTCCTCGTTACATAATAACGGATAATGGCAAGACGTTTGACAATAGGTTGATGAACAATTTGTGAACTCTTTGGATTCAAGCGACATAACTCTTTTATGTACAATGCTGCCGCCAATGGTCTAGCCTAGGCATTCAACAAGACTCTATGCAACTTGTTAAAGAAAGTCATCTCCAAATCCAAACGGGATTGGCATGACCGTATGGAAGAAGCTCTGTGGGGGTATAGGATAACTCATCGCACGCCAACACAAGCGACCCCTTATGCACTCGTTATTGGAGTCGAAGCCGTCTTGCCACTCAAGCGTCAAATACCTTCATTACAATTAGCTATTCAAGAAGGCATCACTGATGAATAAAATGCTCGACTTCAATTAGCAGAGTTGGAGGCTCTTGATGAGAAGAGGTTGGAAGCTCAACAGAGTCTTGAATCTTATCAAGCGCGATTGTCTCGCGCCTTCAATAAAAGAGTTCGCCCAAGATCCTTTCAAGTAGGAGATCAAATCCTTCCCATAAGAAGACCCATTATTACTTCCCATAAACCTGTAGGGAAGTTCACTTCAAAAATGGGATGGGCCATATATCGTGCAAGAAGCTTATTCAAGTGGGGCTTATAGCCTGGTTGATATAGATGGCATGAGAATCGGCCCTATCAATAGCAAGTTCTTGAAGGAGATTATCCTTGAAGTTGCAACACTCCTTGACATACGAGCCTAAACTACATGTTCCTACACTCCTGGCCCACAAGCGTCTAAACTGTGTACGGCTCACCAAACAAAAAATAAAAAAAATTCCGCTAGGTTGAAAACCTCGAAAGAGGCGGCCTAGGCAAAAGCTAGGACATTAAAAAAAATCAAAAAATAAAATAACCTATTCTGAATTACGGTATGACTTGATCCTCTTCATCGAGGTACGTAGGCAGCTTAGAGTTTCATTCTGAGTTCAGTCGCATAAGTTCAAAAGATACATATTGCCTTAGTCTTTGTACAAATGAAGTTATGATGGAAGTAATTCATTCAAACAACACTTGAAAATCAGGCTGAAATTTCATTGTTCTTTTGAACTTTGGATATAATATGACTTAGAGGGGGAAAGCCTCCATGATAAACCAGTGTCTTCAATGGGGCGATTATAGTCTTTTAGGAGGCTACCAAGTATTTGTACTGAAGTTCAGGGATTCACTATGTCTTCATGTTCACCAAATCTTTAAGTCCTCCGGTCTTCAAGTTTGCTGCTCTTCAAGTTGAAATATTTAAGCCCTTCAAGTCTCCAAGTTGAAGTCTTCAAGTCCGTCGGTCTTCAAGTTGAAGTCTACAAGTTGAAATTTTCAAGTTCGTCGATCTTCAAGTTGAAGTCTTCACGTTCGCCACTATTCAAGTTGAAATATTTAAGCCCTCCAAGTCTCCAAGTTAAAGTCTTCAAGTCTGTCGGTCTTCATGTTTCAGTCTTCAAATTCGCCGGTCTTAAAGTTGAATTTTTTAAGCCCTCCAAATCTTCAAGTTGAAATCTTCAAGTCTTCTAATTTTTCAAGTTGAATTTTAAAAGTCAACCACTCTTCAAGTTGAAGTCTGCAAAGTCCGCTAAATCTTCAAAGTTTTCCAAGTGTTCAAGTCGATGTTGTCAAGTCCACGAAATCTTCGAGTTGAAACTTTATAACTTTCCAATCTTAAGGTTGGCATATAAGTCCCTTTGCACCTTAAGTTGGCCTCTTCGTGGGTTTATCCTTAAAAGGAACTATAATTTTCCAATCTTAAGGTGGACATTTAAGTCCCTTTGCACCTTAAGTTGGTCTCTTCGAGGGTTTGTCCTTAAAAGGAACTATGCTCTCCAATCTTAAGGTGAACATGTAAGTCTCTCTGATATCCATGCCACATTGAGAGTAATCTCTCCGATATTCAGGTCACCTTGAGAGTAATCTCTCTGATAGTCGAGTCACCTTGAGAGTAATATCTCCGATAGTCGGGTCACTTTGAGAGTAATCTCTCCGATATTCAGGTCACCTTGAGAGTAATCTCTCCGATAGTCGGGTCACCTTGAGAGTAATCTCTCCGATAGTCGGGTCACCTTGAGAGTAATCTCTTAGATAATCGGATTACTTTGAGAGTAGTCTCTACGATAATCAGGCCACATTGAGAGTAATCTCTCAAATAGTTGGGTCACTTTGAGAGTAATCTCTCTGATATTCAGGTCACATTGAGAGTAATCTCTCTGATAGTCAGGCCACCTTGAGAGTAATCTCTCTGATAGTCGGGTCACCTTGAGAGTAATCTCTTCGATAGTCTGGTCACCTTGAGAGTAATCTCTCTGATAGTCGGGTCACTTTGAGAGTAATCTCTCTGATATTCAGGTCACATTGAGAGTAATCTCTCTGATAGTCAGGCCACCTTGAGAGTAATCTCTCTGATAGTCGGGTCACCTTGAGAGTAATCTCTTCGATAGTCTGGTCACTTTGAGAGTAATCTCTCTGATAGTCGGGCCACATTGAGAGTTATCTCTCCAATAGTCGGGTCACCTTGAGAGTAATTTCTCCGATATTTGGGCCACCTTGAGAGTAATCTCTCCGATATTTGAGCGGGAATAAGTACCCATCCCCTCACACCCTAAGACTGCCTTCTTCATGCATGGACCATCTTGTTAAACAAGAATAAATCCTACACAAAAAAAAAGGACAGAAAAGGGAAAACGCAGAAAAAAAAATCTCCTGTCGAAGATGGACTCAAAACAAGCTTGAAACTGAGGAAAATTGCTACAGTGCATTTGGAAACACATGCTGCTATATATAGATATGGGAGCGGCTAATGAAATCCCTTTGACTCGATGTGGGACTGCTTTTGACGCCTTTCGGTTGAATTGTTTGATTCCAATTGGAATTTGACTAAATAGTGGCGGTGAAGTCTTTTTCTAAAGTAAAGATTTCACCTAAAGTTAAGGCAAATATCAAACTACAAAGAAAGGAGATATCCAACGTGGCTATTGTATATGAGCCACTTCATAAATTAAATGTAGTAAGAAAATAAATTATTATTTTAATCATGCAAAAGTGGAATCTTTCTGGCAATGTTAAAATTCAATTACCAAGTGATCACATATCCATATTTGCAATCCAATGTGATCTCAAGCTACATTTTGACGTGATATTTCAAGATTTACGTGATATTCAAACATGGGCGTCACATTATACTTCAAGCCTAGTCCTAATGATTTAATATCCTACAAGTCTTGAAGTAGGGGTACTTGTAAGTATTTAAATTTTATTGGATTTAAATTCAATAAAATAATTTGGACTATATATTAAATATATTAGTTCAAATAAATATTATGGGTTAATATAAATTGAATTAATTACTCAAGTTCAATAAATATGAGTTAAATAAATAAGTCTTAATTCATTGGGCTAGCCCATTTAATTGGGCTAAAGTGATGAGCCTACTTCATTAAGCCCAAGATGTCATCTTTCTAGCGGCCCAGTTTGATGCCATATGACATGGCACGCCAAGTCAAGTGAAAGAGCCAATAAGATCATGCCACGTGTAAAAATCACAAAGCATGCCAAGTCACATTAAAAGGCTAATGAAATTACGCCACGTGTGCAAGTCACATGTTCTGACCAATCAAATACGACTTTGTTACACTTCAATTTGATTGGTCGGAAAGAGTTTGTTCTTATCATAACTCTTTCCTCCCACAACTATAAATATGGGTCATCATAACCAAGAAAAGACACCAGAAGATATAACAAGAAGCATGAAAGAGCTCGTGGATCAAACACTTCAAATTCCTCCACAAGTTTCAAGCTCCAAGAAATCAAGTTCAAGTTCGAACAATCAAGTTCAAGCTCAAGAACGAAAAACAAATCAAGTTCAAGCTTAAGAACAAAGAACAAATCAAGTTCATGTTCAAGCAATCAAGCTCAAGTTCAAGAACGAAGAACAAATCAAGGTTCAAGGAGTACGAGTTAAAATCAAAGTTCGTGCTAGTTGAATTCAAGATCATCGTTCGTGGAAATAATTACATATTCAAGACCAAGCTCAAAGGCCCTTGAATTTATTTACTATTGAAAAGGAAGAATCAGAGGATTCATATAGATTGTACACTCATATTATTTAAAATTAAATACTACGATTGTTTCAATATCTTTCGGTCTTGATTTTATTTTCTCGATACAATTTATTGTCTACATGTGGCATCGATCGATGCGAATTGCATTGCAAGTTAATCACAAATTAGGGTTCGTTACTAACACTTGTAAGAAGGAGTCATTTGAAACTGAATTCCATGAGGTTGGGAGGCATGCAATGCTATTGTGCCCTCCTCGTTGATGAACACAGTGTCACCAGATCTCCTTAGTGGAATTGTTTATGCATCAAATGCGCATTTGGTTTGGGAGGATTTGTGTAAAGGTTTGACAAAGTGAATAGAGTAAGGATATATCAGTTGCCTTGAGAAATTGCATCCATTTTTTAAGGAACAAATTGTGTCTCAACTTATTTCACAAAGTTGAAGGAACTCTGGGGTGAGTCCGATGCCATGGTACCTTCACCAGGATATGATTGTCCAACATCGAAGGATTACATAGAGCATCTCCATAGACAGAGGTTACTTCAATTTTTAAGTCTGAATGAGTCCTATGAGCAGGCATGTCTTAATGAAAACTGTAGAACCTACCTTAAATCAGGCCCACGCGATGATAATGGAAGATAAAATCCAGAGGTCCAGTTCTAATTCAACAGGAAAGGTTGATCCAATGTCAATGCAAGTTGGATGAGGACATACATACAAAGGAAATAAACCTTACATGTACCGTGAACATTGCAACATGAAGGTCACTTGAAAGAGAATTGTTACAAACTAGTTGGTTACCTACAAGACTTCAAAGGAAGGAAGAAATTTGTGGCCAACAATGTGGTTGGGAACTCTGACTTGAACAAAAGGGCTCCATTAGTGGATGATGAATCAAGCTTTGTACACACATGTGACAAATCTTTCTTCACCAAGGAGCAATATGATCAAATTCTCACTATGCTGAACAAAGAAAATACTGAGCCACAAGTAAACATGGCAGGTATAACAACTTCTTTTATGGTAGATTTAGATTGTGAGGAATGGACAATCGATTCAAGTACTTCACATCATATTACTGCTAGCTTAGATACATTACAAAGTAAAACTAAGCCGATATCATGCAATAAAGAACAGGTTAGCTACCTAATGGATGGAAGTCCACTATAACACATAAAGGAATAGCAGAATTCCTAGAAAATATGAGAGTACACAATATACTTTATGTTCCAGACTTCAAGTTCAACCTGTTATCAGTTTCAAAACGGACAAAGAAAGTCTCTTGCTCTGACACTTTCTTTCCTAATTTCTATGTATTTCAGGACCTTTACAGTGGCAGGGTGAGGGGGATTGGTAGAGAAAAGGGAGGACTGTACATAGTCAAGAAAGATTCAAATAAGAAGTTGCAACTGTCAGTGATGAATGTAGTTGTATCACAACATAAGGAATGTGAAATATCTGCAAAATAAATTGAGTGAAGCCAATGTAAATAGCGATTGTTCTATCAGCCCTCTTGCCAAGCAAAACAGAATATCTTTTCCTAATAGTCAATCTTGAAACCAGTCTGTACTAGAGCTTCTTCACATGGATGTCTAGGGTCCCAACAAAATTCCTACTCATGAAAAGAAGCAGTTTATTCTGAGAATAGTTGATGATATGTCTAGATTTACTTGGATATATTTGCTGCAACTTAAGAGTGATGTGTTTGTTGTTCTAAAAGTATTTCTTGCTATGATAAGAGCTCAGTTTAATGCAATTACAAGATCATTCGTATAGACAATGGTACTGAATTTTTTAATCACCAATGCACTAGTTTACTAGAATCATATGGCATTCTACATCAAAGTAGTTGTGTCTATACACCACAATAAAATGGAGATGTGGAGTGCAATCATAGACATATTCTTGATGTTGCAAGGGCACTGAAGTTCCAGGGTACCATTCCAACTAAAATTTAGGGGGAGTGCATAGATGCAGCTGTGTATCTCATTATTAGAATTCCAGCTAATGTTTTAAATAGATAGAGTCCTTTTGAAGTTCTATATGCCAGACCACCTGTTCTTGCACATCTGAAGGTATTTGGATATTTGTGTTATGCTATGAATCTGCCCAAAGGAGACAAGTTTACAGCTAAAGCTAAGGATGATGTATTCTTGGGATATTCAGTCACTCAAAAAAGGTTACAAGTTGTTAGATCTTGGGACTAAATAATTGTTTGTTAGACGAGATATGGTACTCAAGGAGAATATATTTCCTTTTTAACAGGCTGTTGGGTTTTCTTATCCCTCATCTATTGGTTACTCCTCCACAGCTCGTGACAGGGAAGAAATTGAAATATCATGAAGCAGTGGACTATGAAGTATATGAGGAAGCACACTCAATTGACACTCATGAAGGATCTGAGAGTGTTAGCATTATTCATGATGGATCTGTTGACCATACACATCCTATTGATGGTGAGGTTGATACTCATGTTGAAACAGTAGATGTTGTCAATAATAATTATGAACCAGCTGAGGCTACTACACCCGAGGATACTTATGCAGTAACTGAAGATGAAGTTGCACCTGCTCCTACACTTACAAACACACCTGCAAACATTCTTGAGAATCTTTACATATTTGAAGGCATTATTGACACTGATCACACATCACAAACCTTGAGAAATTCAGCAAGAACTGCTAAAGCACCACTGTGGCTTCAAGATTTTATGACTAGTAAGAAGGAAAATGGAGCAACATTACACACTTTATCACACTGCATATCTTATGACCATTTGTCAGAAATATACAAGAGCTACTTAGCCAAGCAATCACCCCTCACATAACCTCAAAGCTTCAAGAAAGCATCTCAGGATGAAAACTGGCTTGATGCAATGAAAATGGAGGTTAAGGCATTACAGGACAATAATACATAGGAGGTAGTAGACCTACCAAAAGGCAAGAATACAATTGGATCTAAATGGGTCTACAAGATAAAATACAAGTCAAATGGAGATGCGAAAAAATACAAGACTAGATTGATTGCAAAAGACTATAGCCAAAAGGAAGGATTGGATTACCATGAGACCTTTTCACCAGTTGCCAAAATGATGATAGTTAGAAAACTGATTGTATTGCCAGCATCAAGAGGTTGGAACATGTACCAAATGGATGTGTTCAATGCATTTTTGTAAAGAGATCTATATGAAGCGGTATACATGGAGCTTCCTCAGGGATTCAGAAGACAGAGGAATCAAAGGTCTGTAGATTGAAGAAATCATTGTATGGGCTTAAATAAGCCTCAAGACAATGGATTATAAAGCTTACTGAGGCATTAATAGAATCAGACTACATGACTACTCTATGTTTACTAAAAGTAGGGGAGATAGATTTGCGGCAGTCTTGATATATGTGGATGATTTGTTAATCACATGCAATGATGAAAGTCTCATACAAGAGACAAAATATGTACTACATCATAAATTCAAAGTGAAAGACCTTGGAGAATTGGAGTACTTTCTGGGAATAGAGATTATGAGTTCAAGCAAATGAAGCTTGTTGAATCAAAGAAAGTATGCATTGCAGTTAGTGTCAGATCTGGGATTAGGAGGAACAACGACAGTGGCAACACCTGTTGATTTGAATCAGAGATTCACTTCACAAGAATATGATCAATATACAGGTGCAACAAGAGATAAGGTACTAGCTCATGCATCAACCTATCAAAGAATTATTGGTAGATTGCTTTACCTAACAATAACCAGACCAAACATTAGCTATATTGTACAGACTCTAAGTCAGTTTATGCAAGCATCTAAAAGATCTCACTGGGATGCATTAGTTAGAGTTGTAAAGTATATCAAGAAGGATCCAGGAATGGGAATACTTATGAGCAGTTTGCAGTCTGATACTTTAACCTACTACTGTGATGCTGATTGGGCAGCATGCCCAAACACAAGGAGATCAGTGACTGATTTTTTATTAAAATTTGGGGAGTCCCAAATATCCTGGAAATAGTAAAAATAACATACAATTTCAAGAAGTTCTACAGAAGCAGAATACATAAGTTTTGCAGCAGCTACAACAGAAATAAATTGGTTATTAGGACTATTCTCAGAATTAAAGGTGTCCATCGAGAAACCTATAGATTTGTTCTATGATAGCAAGGTTGCGTTGCAGATTGCAGCCAATCCTATATTCCATGAGAGAAAAAAACATATAGAAATCGATTGCCACTTTGTGCGAGATAAGTTCAAGGAAGGGAAGATAGCAGTATATCATATTGGGACCAAAGATCAACAGGCTGATTTGCTCACAAAAGGTTTAGTAAAAGTGCATCATTGTTTCTTACTCAGCAAGCTGGGAGTGATTAATGTTTTACACCCTTCGGCTTGAGGGAGAGTGTTAGAATAGTTAGTAGTTAGGACTTAACTGTGGTTAAGGGAGTTTACTGTAGAGGTTAGTAGGTTGTTAGAAGTTAGTTAATTCCACTGTGCATATGACAGTTGGATGACAGTTGTGGGATAGGTCAGTTAATTAAGTTAGTGTTGTATATATGTATACATTGCTAGCTCATTACAGTGTAAGAAAATCATTTTCCTTCCTCCTCTCGAATGTTTAACAGCTCCACTATCTCTGCTCAATCACCTCTGTTCCCATTTCTGCTCAAGCTGTCATGAACCCAATTTTCCACCTTAGGATGTCGTGATGACACCTAGTCTTTAAGACTAGGTAAGCCTACCACATGCAAATTTAATAACAGAATTGAACTATTTAATCATTTATCATAAACCATTAAATGACATACATAGCCGCAAGCGGCCAATAGTTATATATTTTCTAAAACCGGTAGTACGGAGTCATAAGCACTACCAAAACACACTAGAATTTCTAAATACAATATTATTTTGAATTACAATTTAACAGTAGCATAATGAAGTAAGATGGTGATCCGAGACCTGCGAACGTCAGGCAGATATACCTTGAAGTCTCCCACCGTGCAGACGCAACTCTCAACAACACAATCAGAATACCTGGATCTGCATAAAAATGTACAGAAGCGTAGCAGGAGTACACCACAACGGTACCCAGTAAGTATCAAGCCTAACCTCGGTAGAGTAATGACAAGGCCAAGTCAAGACACCTACTAGACATAGAAACATGTTCAAGATATACATAAGCTAACAAATGAAAGAACATTAATGTAAGACTAACAACGGGGAAATTATTGATTTACAACCAACAATGAAGTAATAGAAACATAAATGACAGCAAGTAGTAAACGAGTAATAAAGAAACATAATCAGAGCACCGATGAGATGTAAATAAACTCAAATAAGGAAAACGGATGACAACTCAAATAATCAAATCGCTTCCAACGCATGGACTTACAACAAGAATTATCTCGAGGCACCACACCTCATACACCACAAGTCATGGACCATAATTTCCAAATCTTATATATATGGCACCTCGTGCCCACAATAACAATCACCTTCGCACGACAAAGCCCACATGTTACCATGTACTTTGCAACCATTATAAATATTAATCTAAATGAACGAAAGATATATTTAAACACCATAAAATATAATAACAATCTTGAATAAAGTAAGGTATCAAATGAAATAATGAGTTTATTTTAGAAATCAAGTAAAGTAAAATAATATACAATTTGTACGAAACAAAATATAAGATGAGTTTAGTTTAGAAATCAATAAAATTGAGTAAAAGTATCATTCTTTAACTCCCTTAACAACAGTTAAGTCCTAACCACCAACTATTCCAACAGACAGATACATATTTACAACCCTTCCCCTTAAAATATTTCTCTTATAAGGCATTGCGCGCCTTACATTTGAACTACTACCGTCGCTACTGATTAAAAACGCAATTATAACTATCCCTTTAGGGCAAAAATGAGAATTTTATTACTTGTAAGATTCAATACAACAATAGCTACAATGAGCAAGTAAAATGAAAGAGAACTAATGCGAAGCTAAAACTCTATTAATGAGCTTCAATCTCCTACGTTGAATTCCGAAAGAATGAGGAAGAAGAAGAAGAAGATGAAGATGAGAAAGATAAAGAGAGAGAGAGGGAAAGAGTAGAGAAAAGATATTTTGGATAGTTGGGATTTTGCCAAATCTTACATATATGAGAATGCATTGGTAGTCATGTGCTTCTCATGTGACCTACATGACACTTGGCTATCATTCTTATCGTCAAACATGCACTGTTAGAGGCGGAACTAGGATTTGAAGTATGTGGGTTCTAAACAATAAAACCCTAACTTTTTTTGATTTGGGTGCAAAATTGTGAAGATGCATTTTTCTTTTGTTTTAGTATTTTAGAGGACCTTTTGTTTATAAAAAAGGAAAAGTGTAATTCTGATTTTGGCAAGGAAACCAGTAGGCTCCTTTGTTTAGAGCGTTGTCGTAGTTTGTGCTATTTTTTGAACAATAATAAAAGAAAACATGATGAAAAACACAATGAAATGCTTTGCTTTCAAGGGGAATTTAACTCGCAGTCCTTACCACTGAACGAGACGCCTTTTGTTATTGGGTTCGACATGACATATTTTTATTTAAGGTGTGAATTTTTTAATACAAATATAGGGTTCGAAAAAAAGTCATTGTGTTCGCCTGAACCCTCACATACGACTGTAACTCCGGCTGTATGCACTATCATCTGCGTTTTACTGCATCTCCTATTTCACAGATCAAGTGGCTAAGTAGATTAATGGATTGTATTGTCTTTCTTATTTCCTTGAAGTGCTCATATAGGTAGTTTATCTTTGTTGTAATATATCATGTGGCTATTCCTGAGCTGCATTAGTACTCCAAAATAAGACAGACACAACATGAAACCAAGAACTGCAGTATTATATGCGATTTCTTCTTCTCTGCTTTCTCTAGCTTTCGACGCTTCCTGATTTGCTCTGTTGTCCTCAAAATATCAACTGGTTTATATTGCCATTTTTACTGCATTTACTTACCCTTTTCAATTGAATTTTAAACTAAAGAATTACTTCTACTTCCTGGAGGAACCCATGAAGTTAAACACTACTCAAGGCATAAGGTAAATAATGAGTAGTAAATAACCTTTGTTTTACATGTTAAACATAAAACATATTATTATTTTATTTTTATTTTTTTTGGTCACTAAATTTTTGTATTAATCACCTTTGAAACTGTACAAAACCATAGCTAAACAAAACACTATTAGCTATCTAAAATCTACCAATCAGTAACTCTCTGATCTATACACGCCAGTACATAACTGGATTCTAAAGAAGAAAACTCTGTAGCAAAACCTTAACTCTTGGGGCTGCTCTTACATGACAGATATAAGCAACTTCTCGCACAATTGTTTCCCAGCTCCGGTACTTCTTTTCAAAAATTCTATGGTTCCTTTCTATCCATATAGCATAGATACATTCAGCATACACCATTCTGAAAATTTGAGCTTGCTGCGATTTTCCTTTGGCTTTATGAATAGCCCATTCTGTGTGCTGGTTCCAAGTCTGCACTGGTATCCCTTTTATTTGTAGCCATTGTAGCCATTGCTGTATTTTCCTCCATATTGCTTTAGTGAATTCACACTCAGCAAAAAGGTGATCTCTTGTTTCCGGTTGATTCTGGCATAGTGTGCATGTAGGATTCACTGCTAATCCCCAATTCACCAATCGATCTGTTGTAGCTAGTCTCCCTTGTAGTTGTAGCTACATTGTAAAAACTTCTTTAGGTATGGCAACATTCTTAAACATAAGACACTTCCAAGGCACCGGCATCATTGTAGGGAGGAGCTGTTGATAGATTGAGTTGATCATGTTCCTAGTAGTTGTGACAGGAGGTATTAAATCTAGGTGCTCCTTGGCTTCCAGTATTTTCCTAGTGATCCAGCTTGCTTGTGATGGGATTGTCATATCCCTCAAAAGATTGCCTTTGACATAGTAAGCATGAATCCATCAAATCCACATTTTATCCTATTTGTGAGCTATATCCCAGCATGTCTTCATTTGAGCAGCTTGGTTCCATAATTTTATGTTGATAAGGTTTATCCCTCCCACTGACTTAGGAGTGCACACGCTATCTCATGCCACCAAAGCTTTCCTAGTGATTGTGTTACTCCCTGACCATACATAGCTTCTACAATAGGCATCTATAGTTTTCGGGACCTTTGCAGGTATTAGAAACAGTTGAGCCCAGTTGGCTTGAATTCCAAAGAGCACAGATTTGACCAGCTGAGTTCTGCCTGCATAGAATAATTTTTTGGCAGGCCATTGTAGTAATGTGAGCTTCTTTGTTGATAAAGGCACCCCAGGTATTTGAAAGGTAAGGTTCCACACACAAAGCTTAAGCGGCTCAATATGATATATTGAATCTCTTTCTTAACTCCACCAAAATACACACAACTCTTACCAAGATTAGCCTGTAATCCTGAAGCTTCAGAAAACTGGCTAAAACACTTGTGTAGAGCAGTAATAGAATTTAAGTTTCCTTTGGCAAAGAGAAGCAGATCACCCGTAAAACTAAGGTGTGTAATTCCTAGTTTTGCACACTTTGGATGAAACTGAAAGGATCTATCTTCTTTCACCGCATTGAGCTTTCTGCTTAGATACTCTATAGCAATTGCAAACGGGAAAGGAGACATTGGGTCTCCTTGTCGAAGACCTCTTGCTGCATTGAAAAGTTCACTTAGCTCCCCATTGATCATCACAGTGTAGTTTACTATTTGGATACATTCCATTACCCAAGTAATAAACTGTTCTGGGAATCCAAGCTCTGCAAGCATCTGCCTCAGAAATGGCCATTCTACAGAATCATACGCTTTTTGCAAGTCAATTTTTATCATGCATCTGGGTGATACATTCTTCCTTGTATAGGTCTTGATAAGCTCATGAGCAAGTATGATATTATCAGCTATTTTCATACCTGGGATAAACCTTGCCTGGGCCTCACAAATGATGTCTAGAACCACACCTTGCAATCTGGAGGCTAATATTTTAGCAATCATTTTTTATAGGATAGTACAACATGCAATGGGCTTAAACTCTTTCACTGAGTTTGGATTGTTAGTCTTTGGGATCAGAGTGATGGTTGTACAGTTTATTGCCTTATACAATTTCCAGTTTTGAAGAAATCCTTTATAGCTTCTATAACTTCCGATTTCACTATGGACCATACTTTCTTGAAAAAATATGCATTATATCCGTCCACACCTGGTGATTTGTCATTTCCAATTGAGGATAAGCCTACATAGATCTCTTGTCCAGTCACCTTTGCACATAGTCTTATTCTTTGCTGATGTGAGATGGTTGGTCCTTTCCTCATAGTGATCTTATTAACTGCTGGTAATGTATGAGTTGCAGATCCCATCAAGCCTTTGTAAAAATTCACTATTTCCTCTTTGATTTCCTTTGGCTCAGATACTTTTTGTTATTGAGTGATGTAAGTTCTGTTATCTGCTTTCTTTGAGTCCTCTCCTTGATCAGGGCTGAAAAATATTTGGTATTAGAATCCCCTAACTTGATCCAGTTAGCCTTGGACTTCTGCTGCAAAGCACTTTCTTCAACCATGGACTATTTCTCTAAGTTTTGTATTAACTCTCTTTCTTTTCCCAATAATTCAGTATTACTCTTCATGTGTATTTGCTCTTGAGTGATTACTAGCTCTTGCCTGACCTTTTCTATTTTCTGATTAATGAACTTAAACTTCTCATTATTTAGACTCTTTAGAACTGGTCTGAGACACTTCAACTTCACCCAAATGTTCTTCATCTTGACTGTGGAATGTGATTGCTGCCAGATCTCCTCTACTATCTTCAGCAATTCCTCATGATTGGCCCATACATTAAAAGATTTGAAAGGTACCTTGATATTACTGCTAGAAGAAGCCAATATTAGTAGCATAGGGGCATGGTCTGATATGAAAGGTACATCATATTCCATTATCAGGTGCCCCCGTTCCATCATCCATTCATGATTTCCAAAGGCCCTATCTAATCTACTATAAATTATGTCTAATCCTAGCTGTTTATTGGACAGGTATAGTAGTCTCCTCTCCATTGTATTTTTGTTATGAGCAATTCATGCATGCATGCAGAATACTCTTTAATTTTAGTATATATAATTGAATTACCAAATAGTCGATCATCCTGGCACATAACTGCATTAAAATCTCCCACCACAAGCCAAGGTTTATTGATACCTACAGTTACTCCTCTCAAGTTATCCCATAGTGCTTTCCTGTGCTCAATAGTATTGAAACTATATACTATGGTGAGGCAACAATTCAGATCCCCTACTTTGCTTATGAACTCACAATGTATAATTTGGGCTTCAACTGTCAACAGATTAACTTTACACCACTGTGGGTCCCAGACCAACCACAATCTTCTATTTGCTGCAGTTTGGTAGTTAGTAAACATCTCCCAGTTAGGAACTATATTTTTGCTAATCTTCAAGGAATTGTGCTCCTTTATTCTTGTTTCTATAAGCCCTGCTAGTCTTATTTTTTTATTTGTCAAGTAATTCCTCAATTCTTTCTGCTTATACCTCTTATTCATTCCTCTAACATTTCAAAATATCCACTTTATTAGATAGTTTTGGAACCCCCTCCTCTATCCAGGGGTAGACCTTGGACTTCACTGCTTCCTCCATGTAGCACTTCAAACCCATTCTTGGTTGGAACAGAGCATAGGATGGGAAAGTTTTGTAGATTGAACTCTGGGCTTACTTCCAAAGCATTCCCTCTGCTCTTTTCTAGTCTCTCTTCCACTCTATTAACAGGAGGAGTACTTTTCTGTTCATTCTTCTGCTGGCCATGTTGCTTGCCCTCACCATATGATTTTGCTTGATTACCACCTGTTGAAAGTGTTTGCATTGGTCCTTTGCACCTCCATTCTTGTGTAATAGCTTTAGTATTCCTCTTTCTTTTGGGTTGAGGGATCTGTTGCAAATCCCCTTTATCCTTTTCACGATATATATAACCTACTAATTGACATATTCCACAGTACTCAGACTTCCAATCATAGGTCACAACTTGTTAAAAATGTCTTCCTTTTGGATCGACCACTGTAACTTCAGAGGGAAGTGGATGACTGATGTTTACTTCCACCAACATTATTGCAAAGGATATCTTTGCTTACTTTGTGATACACTCATCTGCAAACAAAGGGGTTCCTAAAGCACTTGCTATCCTACTTAAGGATTTGATTACTCCAATAACTCATTGGAAGATTGGGGAATTTGACCCATAAGGGGATCTCAGTGGGAAATTCTTTATTGAAATCAAAATCCGCCGTCCAAGGCTTCAAAATTATAGGACGATTACTAATGGTGTATGGTCCAGCATAAAAAACAGTGTGCATATCAGTAATTGAGTTGAATCAAACCACATAATATCCCTCTTCATGCAAATAAACATCCGGTGTTTCTATATTCAACCAATTTTGACTAATATACCTGATCATGGCATTATATCCCGGTGTCTCTCCTATGATGTAGGCAATTAAAGCACACTTTCATTTTTCCTCCTCTGGTTCAACTTCTTCTGCTTCTAATTATACCACGGTTTGGCCATTTACAATTTGTGGTGGGATGTAGGATAGTGTCATACCATTTGTTGCAGATCTGTTTCCTTTGAACAGATTTGTCCATGCACCCACCGGCTTTGCTTCCTCTGCTATTTGTTCAGTTGATTTCTGCTCTGAAGTCACTGCTTCATTGATTCTCACTGCCTCCGATTCTGTATTTCTCTGAGTTATTGCCTCTGTAGTATTCTTCAGAGGTTCAGTCATGGTCAGCTTCTTTGAAATTCCACTAGGGTTTGATGTAGATCCTATTTCCGCAGATCTAATCTCTTCAGCCATTTGCACAAGGGAAGCCATTGTTGCTGCCTTAGGAGTTTCGTCACCTTGCATTCGAGCTCCAACTGAACTCCCAAAGGAAACTATAGGTACTTTTTTTGGTCTTCCTCGTCCCCGTCCTCGCGCTCCTACCATGGACACCCCGGCATATGTTTAGCTAACTTGCGCCGAGAGCATGAGTGAGAGTAGTTAGTGAAAATGTGTAGGATTATTATTATTATTATTATTATTATTATTATTATTATTATGTTAAAGACTTAGTTTTTATTATTTAATTTCATGGTTAATAAGTTATATTAAGCTAAGATGTGTATTAATTACTCCGTTAACTATGAATTTTAATTTAAAATAATAACTAACCTGCTATTATACGCTATATATATATAAAGTTGGGAATAAAAAAGATGGTGTAGCACCCTCATAAGGCAAGAAACTCCCTAATCTTTTTTCTCATTTTTTGGCTTTTTTTCTTTATTTGATATCTAAAAAATCTGCACAAAATTAAAGACATCCTATTTATGTCATCCTTAACTATTTGTCATTTCTCTCTTTTAAACCCACGTTCCCTTCTTTATGGCCTTTCTCCACTCTTGATGAGTATCACTCAATATTTCTTTCTTTTCGTATACCCACATTCCATTTTTCATTAAATCTCATTACTCTAATCATCGGTTACGTAAATATAATTGCAGGGTTCCAACTTGCAACAAATTTATAAATATTACACAAGCACATATCCTTTAATTTCCACTTCAACACTAGCTTCTTTTTCTGCCTTTATGAGACTTCTATCTAAAAAAAAATTTCTTTCCTTATCTGCCTGTTGCGTTAACGTTAATTGATGAATATCATGAAGAAAATGAGACACTGATAAAAGATTTGGCTAGAAAATTTGAGATGAGTTTGATAGAGTGGCGGAGAAGAGTGAATTTACATTGAAGGGATATTTTCTTTTTTCGTTCTTGTACTAAAGAAAACCCAAAAAGGTTAACATGAGCGTTTATGGGAATTCGATTCTCCTCTTTTTTATAACTCCTTTCCAATACTATTTGTGATGAATTTATAGGAGGGTTATGTAAGTATTGGGCTGGTTAAAAAAAACATAAGAAATAGATAGAGTTATGGGGATTTTGCTGATAATTTGGAGTAAAAAGAGGATATGAGGAAATGAAAAAGAATATTAATAAAAGATGAAGTGAAAAATAACAGAGGTGGCAATAATTTGTAGAGGTTATGAGGAGAAAGAAGGAAACAAATTTACTTTCCTTATTTTTTGCTTTCCATTTTTTTTATTCTTAGATTAAGAGCTCTTTTAAAGACAATTATATTGTAACTTATGGTCATACCAAATATATATTAAATAATACAATGGAGTATCAATTTTTTATGTCAATGTAAACTTTAGTTTTATACCAAAATCGTAGTTAATTTCAAAGTCCTAAATAATAGGACAATAATTTAATGATAATTTATCTAATATGAAATTTTATTTTAAATGATAATTCATGGTGGATATTTTGCTTCGAGTTTCCTTGCAAACTCGCAATATTTTCAGCTTCATCTTCCCCAATTCATTAACCTTATGTTGTCAGAAAATAAATTTTTTCCTTAATCGGAATGAGTTGAATATGGTATTATCGATGTGATTATCTTCACCTCTTTTATGTCGCATTCTTCGTCCCTATAAACATCTACTTCATAATTTACCAACTGCAACAGAGGTAGCTGGAATATAGGTTCAAGATAATTCTGTTGATATTGTAAACATAAAGAATTATCAAGTGTAAAGAACATGTGTTCCATTGATGGATTTCTTGACATGGAAGATCAGGTCCTGAAAAAAGGAAAAGGAAAAAGAGGAACAGTTTCTTGCCGTAAGTATTATTGTTACAAATTGCATATAAGAGAGAATGACAAGAATGAAGTATTACATTGCGGAAGATTATTTCAACAATTCATAGTAGATGTGTTCATAAAGCTAGAAACACAAAGATTAAATTTTTATTTTTTTAATCAAGATTTGTTTCAGATAGATATGCTACAAGGAATTGTTGATTTTCTAAGACTTGGTGAAACTGAAACTTCCAAAATTGGAAAAAAACATTCCTTCCTCTTACTTTCATAGGAGGGCCGAGAGATATGCGTTGGCGGTATATGGATACTATCGCATTAGTCCAACGTTTTGGAAAACCTAATCTTTTTATAATTATGACATGTAGTCCATCTTGGCCAGAAATAAAACAACACTTGTTATCAACTGACGAAACTCAAAATAGACCTGATTTAGTATTGCGAGTATTCAAGGAAAAAGTAGAGGAATTAAAAGCAAATATTTTGAAAAGAAAAATCTTTGAAAAAGTTGTTGTTTTTATGTATACTATAGAATTTCAAAAACATGGTCTTCCACATGCTCATTTTCTTATCATACTTAGTGATGAATATAAATTATTAACACCTGAATCTTATGATAAGTTTGTATGTGCTAAATTACCTGATGCTGATACCGAAAAGCATCTTTATTCGCGTGTGCTTCAACATATGATGCATGGACCATGTGGTGACTTAAATCCCACAAATTCATGTATGGGGAAAAATGGCCTCTGCAAATTCAACTATCCGAAAGATTTTGCTGGGCAAACATCTAAAGGAAAAAATTCATATCCAATTTGTAAGAGGCAAAATACAGAAAAACTTGTACCTATAAGAGAACAATATTTAGACAACTCATGGGTTGTCCCGTACAACCCTTATTTGCTTTGTAAGTTTGATTTCCATATCAATGTTGAGGTTTGTTCGGATATTAAAGTTGTGAAATATATTTATAAATATATTTGTAAAGGACATGATAAAATTGCTTTTTCTGTACACGAAAACGAAGAAATAGATGAAATCAAAGAATATCGATCTGCTAAATGGGTAATGCCTCCAGAAGCGGCATGACGTTTGTTTGGTTTTCCTATTAGTGAAATGACTCCGACTGTCTATCATCTTCAGTTACATTTAGAAGGGCAACAATTTATTTCTTTTAAAAGTACTGAAAGCGTGAATAAAAATATTAAATAATCCGATGATTAGAAAAATAATGTTAACTGAATTTTTTACTATGAATAGCAGCGATGAACATGTTAAAGATATGCAATTATTGTATAAGGAATTTTCAGAATATTTTGTATGGTCTCCAGGATATAAAATGTGGACACGTCGGCAAAAATGTAATATAATCAAACGTATTGTGACATGTCATCTAATAGAAGGGGAAAGATATTACGTGATGACCCAAAAGGTCATCTTATATTTTAGAACTTGAATCTGTACTCTTAAACCTTAAAAATCTTATTTTTATCCTCCTTGATTTACGTGCGCAGTCCGGGCATGTTACCGGAAAGCTTTTATGTTGAAAACTAATGAAAAAAAGAATTTTTGCCTTAAAAGTTGATTTTAGTTGATTTCGGTCAATATTTTTGGTAAACGGGCCTGGATCCGTATTTTGACAGTCCCGATGGGTCCGTATTGAATTATGGGACTGGGCGTATGCCCGTAATCGAATTCGGAGGTCCCTAGCTTGAGTTATGAATTTTTGATGAAACTTAAAAGTCTGAAAATTAATTATTTTTAAGAATTGATTAATGTTTGGCATTGTGAGTGTCGGGTCCGTATTTTGATTTCGGGGCCCGGTACAGGTTCATTATGATATTTAAGACTTGTCTGTAAAATTTGGTGAGAAACAGAATTGATTTGACGTGATTCGGACCTTCGGTTGAGAAAATAGTAACTTTAAAGTGTTATTGAGAATTTCATTTGATTTGGTGCTAAATTTAGAGTTCTAGGTGTTATTTTGGCGATTTGATCGCGCGAGCAGGTCTGTATGATATTTTTAGACTTGTGTGCATGTTTGGTTTGGAGCCCTGAGGGCTCGGGTGAGTTTCGGATAGGCCACGAGATGTTTTGGACTTGGGAAAAATCTGATTTTCTGCAGATTCTAGTGTCTGTCATATCCTTCTTCGTGTTCGCGAAGGTCCTCTCGCGAACGCGAAGAGTAAACTGATGAGGCTGAGATTTCTTCTTCGCGAACGCGAAGGCCTGGTCACGAACGTAAAGTGATGGGGGATTTACCCTTCGCGAACGCGACCGGCTCAAAGCGAACGCGAAGCATTTGGGGACCTGGGGGGTTTGGTCGTTCCTTCATCGCGAACGCGAAGGCTTGGAAGCCAGTACCCTTCGCGAACGCGATGCACACTGTCGCCCAGTACATAAAACAGAATCAAACACGGGTTTAAGCCATTTCTTCAACATTTCTCAAGAACCAAATGGGTAGAGGCGATTTTCAAGAGTCATTTTCTTTCCCAAAGTATTGGTAAGTGATTCTAAACCATTTTCTTTCAATTACCTATTACATTTCTTGAATTATCAACCAAAAATCTAGTGTTTTCATGGTAGAATTAGGGGTTAGGGTAGAAACTAGGGATTTCGGAAATTTGGGGATTTACACCTTGATTTGAGGTCGAATTCCAGAACTAATTATATATTCGGGCTCGGGGATGAATGGGTAAATGGATTTTGGTCCGAACCTTGGGCTTTGACCAAGCGGGCCCGGAGGTCGATTTTTTGACTTTTTGGAAGAAAATTTGGGAAATCTGTAATTATTCATTAAAGTTGATTCTTTTAGCAATATTTGATATTATTGAGTCATTTTTGAATAGATATGAGTGGTTTGGAGGTGAATTTCAAAGAAAAAGTTGTGATTGAGAATTGAGTGGCCTTCGGAGCGAGGTAAGTGCGGTGTCTAACTTTGGCTTGAGGTAATTAGGAATCTTAGATTACTTGCTAAGTGAAATCCATGTGAGCGGCGTATATGTGAGATGACGAGTACTTATGCGCCGCCAATTTACCTGTTTTTTCATGTTTTTTCCATTTTCTTATATTGTCTCTTCCTATGCCTAATTGCTACATGTTTATACTAGTGTTATTAAATTGATCGTCATTATCATGTTTGCGGATTGTTTGTTGGTAATCGAGTATTTATTTAAAAATTAAGATTTATATTGTGAAACCAAATGTTGAAGTAAGGTTTGTACTTGTTATTCTATCTCCCTGTTGTTATTTATGCATTGCATTATGGTAAGAGAGAGTGTTAATGCACGAAAGGTGATGTCGTACCATGATATGAGAGTTAATGCACGAAGGGTGATGCCGTATTATATTGTGAGTGTTAATACACGAAAGGTGATGCCGTGCCATATTGTGAGTATAAAATCACGAAGGGTGGAACTTTGATGACTTTGATTTTGTTAATTCCGTGGAACTTTTCTCTTGGATTCTTTGCTGCTAGAAAATAATGGATTCAATGAAACCCTGCCTTTGCAATTGAATAAAAAGCCAAAATTTTAACTCTGCCTGTGTTGGAGTTATACTACAACACAGCCGGTCCCAAACTCGGACAAAGGAGGAGGGCTTTTCAGTTTATTACAAGTTAGATTCTTCGCTACTTTACTTTCATTTGTAGGTATGTCAAAGAGATCCTATCAAGTGAAATATTTTCACATGTTGGTACTAAAAATATTTACGACACTAAGTTGTAATAGAGTTGTTTTATTTTCCCTCTTAGATATTGTTTCATTTCTTGATTTTGTATTGGATATCTCGGGATATTTCAACGATCTGATTAGTTTTACTACTCAAAAATATCCAACTGCTTGGAAAATTTCTAAATCTTCTTTAACTTTGTTATCCTTTTCCTTCAACTATTATGAATACATACTAATAATTAACATCATATATATTTGACGAAAACTAAGTGATTCAGTTTATAAGGAATTACATCTTTCACTTCTCTATTTTTGTTTGTTGATAGGATTATACTCTTTCTGATTTTATTCTTCTTTCTCAAAAAAAATTCAGAATGGAGTTCCGTCGATTTCGTTAGCTCCGTTAGTTGATTTTGGGCTTAGGAGCGTGTCTGAATTGTGTTTTGGAGGTCTGTAGCTCATTTAGGCTTGAAATGGCAAAAGTCAAATTTTTGGAGTTTTGGACTGGTAGTGGAATTTTGATATCGGGGTCAGATTCCGATTCCGAAAGTTGGAGTAGGTCCGTAGTGTTGATTATGACTTGTGTGCAAAATTTGGGGTCAATAGGACGTGACTTGATAGGTTTCAGTGTCGGTTGTAGAATTTTAAAGTTTCAAGTTTTCTAAGTTTGAATTGGAGGGTGATTCGTAATTTTAGCGTTGTTTGATGTGACTTGAGGGCTCGACTAAGTTCGTATGGTATTTTAAGATTGGTTAGTATGTTTGGTTGAGGTCCCGGGGGCCTCGGGTGTGTTTCAGATGCTTAACGAATGAATTTTGGACTTAGGGAAGTTGTTGAGTTTTTGTTGGTTCTGGTGTTTTGCACGTGCGGAGGGGAGACCGCAGGTGCGGGCTCGCACGTGCGGAGGAACAGGCGCAGATGCGGAATTCAGAGGCTTGACCAGGGGTCGCAGGTGCGAGGAATCTCCGCATCTGCGATGCCCGCAGATGTGCCCAAGGATTCACAGGCACGGAGGAAGACCACAGAAGCGGATAGTGTTCCGCAGAAGCAGACAGTGTTCCGCAGGCGCACACGCGCAGGTGCAGCCCCTACTGCCGCAGATGCGGCATCGCAGGTGCAACCCATGGCCCACAGGTGCGAAGATCTCTGGGCAGAATCGAGGGTTGAGGTTCATATTCACAAATTTGATTTTTGAGCTCGGGAGAAGGCGATTGCTTGAGGGATTTTCAGAAAAAACTTTGGGGTAACGATTCCTAACTTGTTTTTGGTTCTATTTCATTAATCTATGATCATTTTCTCCATTTAATTACGGAATTTGAGCGAGAAAGTTGGGAGAATGGGGGGGGGGGGGAATCTCGCAACCGAATTTCTGAGTTTTGCATGGAATTTAGACATCGGATTTGGATAATTTTGGTACGAGTGATCTCGTGAGTGAATGAGTGTTCTTAATTAGTAACTTTTACCCAATTCCGAGACGTGGGCCTGGGGAGGCTTTTTGGGTGTTTTTCTAATTTCTTGCCTTAGCTTTGATTTCGTTAGCTAGATTAGTTTCTTGTAGCTATATTTATGTTATGTAATTGGTTCTGGCTAGATTTTAGCCATTCAGAATTGGATATTCGTGGAAAGAGCATTGTGACAGATTGATTTGAGCTTGCTTCGAAGTAAGTGGCTTGCCTAATCTTGTGTGAGAGGACTTCCCTTAGGATTTGATATTGTTTGATATATGAGCGTCGTGTACGTGAGGTGACGAGTACGTACACAGGCTATTTGTTGTAAAACTCCGTTTTTCACTAAGTCATAACTTGTTTTCTCCTTATTTGAAACACACTAGCATATGTAACTATCCTGTTTAGACTAGAATAGCATGCCTACTTGTTTAACTGCCTATTTGAACTCTGTGCAGCATGTTTAGTGGAATTACCTATTTTCTTTGATTTGAACTTAGTCCAAACTGTAGGATTTCTTGCTGTAATTGTTATTTCGGTTGGTTGCGCTATATATCTACTTTGGGACTACGGAACGGTATTCCGGGAGATCCCCCTGTACTGCATATTTACTTTGGGACTACGGAACGATATTTCGGGAGATCCCTCTGTACTACATATTTACTTTGGGACTATGGAACGGTATTCTGGGAGATCCTCTTATTTTGCATATTTATTTTGGGACTACAAAACGGTATTCCGGGATATCCCCCTGAACATTTACGCTTGGGACTACGAGACGGTATCTCGGGAGATCCCTTGTTGTTATCACTGTGTTCTGAGCTGTTGTCTTTCATTGAATCTATTCCTGTTAGATTTCCGTATTTATTTTACTGCGATATTTCATTCTGTCCTATTTCATTATATTTATACCAGTAGGGCCCTGATCTGATCTCATCACTACTTGATCGAGGTTAGGCTTGGCACTTACTGGGTACCCTTGTGGTGTACTCACGCCCTTTCCTGCACATATTTTTTGTGTGTAGATCCAGGTTCATCTTACCTGCCTCATCACTAGTTATAGTCGTTGCTGCTTATTGGAGACTTCAAGGTACATCTGCTCGCGCCCGCAGATCCTCGGAGTCCCCCTCTATTCCCTTATATTCATTTTTCCTTCTTTCTGTAGAAATGATGTATAGAACGGTTAAGACTTCTTAGTAGCTTGTGACTTACGGTATTCCGGGTTTTAGAAAATTGTTTTGTACATTTTCAGATGTGACAATTGTATATGCCGAGTGGCATTCAGTTGCTTATTAGATATTTGTTACTGTTAGTAGTTAATGTTCATGCTTTAGTTTCACTTCCGCAAAAGTGTTAGGCTTACCTAGTCGTAGAGACTAGGTGCTGTCACGACGGTTCACGGAGGGAGAAATTGGGTTGTGACACCACGCGAACGCGATGATCTCCATGCCCAGACCCACCGCGAATACGATCCAACTAATGCGAACACGATGAACAAAGTCCTCCAGCCCACTTTCCTCTTCGTGAATGCGATACCTATCTCGCGAACGTGATGCATACATGACACCAGCAATGCAAGCTTAATCGAAATAGTCTGAAACTACCCTGAAACTCACCCGAGCCCCTCAGGACCCCGTCTAATCATACTAAAAAGTCCAAATACATCTTTCAAACTTATACAAAGGCTCGAAATACCAAAATTAACATCAAAACTAAGAATCAAAGATTAAAATTCTTCTCTTAACTTTCAAACCTTCATACTTCGCCGAATGTGTCAAAATTACACTTAAACATTCTGGATCACAATCAAACTTTGCACACAAGTTCCAATCAACTAAATGAACATATACAAGGTCTCAAAACTATAATAGGAGTCTGATAAGACCGAAGACAACTTCCAATAAAACCTATGAACTCTCCAATTCTTCAAATTATTAAATTTCGACAAATAAAGCCAAAACATTCTAGGAACATTCAAACCCAAATACGAACGTATGCCTAAGTCCAAAATCACCATATGAACCTATTAAAACCATTAAATTCTGATTCTGTAGTCATTTACCCAAAAGTCAAACATTTGTCAACTTTTTCAACTTAAAGGTTTTAAATTGAGAATCACTCTATCACGTCAATCAAAAGCAACCATGCACACAAGTCATAATACACAATATGAAGCCACTCGAAGTTTCAAATCACAGATAGAAATATTAGAACTCAAAACGACCAGTCGGGTCGTTACATTCTCCTTTATTTTAACATATATTTATCCTTGAACGTGCCAAGAGTCATTTTAAAATCATCAAATCACTATATAAACTCATCGTACACATAACCATGGGTGATCTCACATCACCTTAATCCATCCAATCCCATAGCACTATCCTGACTGAAGATTCTTTCTTCAACCTTGGCATATAATCCTTTGAACCAAATTTCACTATCCAAAACTTCTCCCAAGATCCGGGTCTTGTAGATATACAATGTATCGATCCCCACGAGCTGCGTCAAGCATAAATGTAATTCCAAGATGTAACCACTCGATGTACCCCATAGCTCGTATACTCATAGTCATATTGTTCGACTATAATAGCTGCTTATTACCAAATCCAGTCCCTGTAATATACCTCATATCAGATAAAATTTTGTGCCAAACCTTCATAACATTGCTAATGATAAAAGCATACCACCCATCAAATCAGCAAGTCGTGAAGTTCTCTCGCCCGACAAGAAGTATTGCCAAATTTGAGCTGACTACTGGCATTCTTCTTCCAAACATTTCTTATCCAAATCAGGTTGCACAAATTCCAAACCCAATAACCTTGCCTCACTCAGTACAAGCTGCTCGACCAATATGTCACACCACATACCACTTAAAACCATATACAACGCAATCCATGCACCAAACGAGCAACAACTCAAATGTGACCAATAATGGAAAGAGAACCAAATAAGAGAAATGTCCCACAAGTTTAACCGATACCACTACAAAAGCACAATGCTACGAATCTATCCCACAAATAGCGTAACAAAATACATGAGATAAGCACAAAGAATCATATCCCAATATAAATCCATTGCAACGCGTAACCCCATCTGACATATCAATCCACATGAGGATACCCCTCGATCCCAATGCTCATACTCAACAAACACGTGTGTATTAACAGTAAGCACGCGAAGTGCATGACCATAACCATGGAGATATGGATAGCACAATATACCATAGACAAGCAAAGCAAGACTAAGGTGCACTAAGCAATTCAACATCTCAAGAGCTATCTCGCTTAAATATCGCCACAAGGCCTACACAAGACCACATCATGCGTGTGAATAGTCAAATAGTCTCATAATCCATCCATCATGGCATAAGAGAGTAACATACGGAACAGATCAGGGCAAGAATAAGATCAATTCTAGTTGATGATACACCCCTAGCAATTGCGTGCTGAGTCAACAAACCTAATCCAGTGTAGAATACCCATTAGGCCTAACACATGCCCTCAAACTGATTCAAACCATTCCGATTAGATACATAGCCTCCCAAATATCCACAATGACCTATCCATAACACATAAAATCGGCTATCTAATCCTTAACACACAGTCACAGTCCGTAACCAAAGGGATAGTCTGCCTCTAAGAAGATCCAATCTCTAAATCTCATGAATGCAAGAGTCTCCATACTTAATCTCTATCTCTTCTATCTAAATAACTGCCATGTCACGTATACACAATCACCTTGTGGGAAATACTCTAATAAATCCCCTGCATCGGGTAGCAAACCCAAACATTAATGGTTACCAAACATACGATTTCAGTAGTACTAGTCAAGCATCATTAACTTAATACACAATGCGTCTTCTACAAGATACATATTACTCAAGCAATGATAGCACTAGCATTATCTTAAGCATCTGAAATATCTCATGTTGTCTAGAACTCATGACCTTCCTTTCGAAATTGAACTGTAACCTTGTCTATGCAATCTCAATCCCACACGGCGCACCGCATCTTTCATGCTATCACAAGAAAAAACGAGAATCTCAATATCAACTCTGAATGACAAGTAGGATAAACACTTCATCAACTAGAAACATTCCACTTAATTCAATCTAGGAGAAAATCACAACACGCAACAAACTTCTGATACATGTAGAAGACATCAACCGCAAGTTGTGGTCCAAATCCATTACAACGCTTCGAAACCCATTTGCACATAACCAAATCATCAGAACTGATTCTCTCTTACTCAAGCGAGTCACGCTGGCTACCAAACCCAAAAGTATTGCCATGAACACTTGTAAAGCCCCATCACACCTAAAGGGACCGATCATTTCTATTACTATGCTGATCCAATCCACTGCTAAGCTGACCCAACTTCTTTAGATTCCTCATATCTTGCCTTCAAGATGACACTTCTGTAACACCCCAAAAAATTTCGAAGTACTTAAGTGTAAAACCTCGTAAAATTTCGCAAATGAATTTGTAAGGCCCCATTAAAATTTTCTAATGATTTAAGATTTTTAAAGTGCGACAACGGTATTCGAAAATAACGTACTCTAGTATTAAAGGAGACCCATGGGGTTTATGATCAAGTTTGATTTTTCTTTTGAATTCGACGTCGAATCGGAATTTTGATAATTCCGTTAGGTCCGGATGGTGATTTTGGACTCTGGCTTATGCCCGAAATTTAATTTGGATATTTCTAGGATATTTTGACGTCGCTTCTTCGAGTATATGTGGTATCACAATAATCAAATGAGCTCAAAATTAAGTTTTGATTGAAGTGTTAGATCCTTATTGAAATTACAGAGCCGTATCAAAAAGAATCGTCGAATTCGGACATCGTATGAGAGAGTTATGCCCATTTTTGGGAGAAATAGAAAAGATTTCCCATCGCCAGCGCCCAGGGTAGTGTGAGGCGCTAGCCCTAGCGCTGGGATTTTCGACGTTCTGGAAATTGGGTCACAGGTAGCGCCCCACGCTTCCTGTGACGCCCGAAATGCTATATACTCATTCGGAGGTCATTTTACGGCCGAACTTTGGGGTTTTCCTCCATTGTCTCAAGACCTCCAACTCCCCCCATCTTCAAGGTGAGTAATCCCTACTAATTTTATGTTTCATTCCATCAATTCCACCCTAAAACTAACTCAATCCTCCATAAAATACATAGATCTTCAAAAAAGTTCTTCAAGAACACAAATGAGGGTTTTGCAAGATTTCTTCCAAAAGGTAATCCTACACCCTTAGACTTACATGTATGGATATATTATGGGAATATGAGTATGAATTAAGTATTGGAACTTATGATATGGTGATTGGAAGCCATAAGTTCCCAATTTAAATACATATCCATTGTAGAGATTGAAAGATGATTAATTGATGGAATTTTATTGGTTGGGTGTGGATGAATGGTCATGTATGTGATGTTGGAAGTTATGAATTGTTTAAGAATAATGGTGGGATAAATTATTGGTAAATGGTAGTAGTTGGATGAACTAATTCTATGGGTAAGAGATGTAGAGATTCATACTTACTAGGTGTTTGATAAAATGCCTAAATGGCCTAAATTATGGAATTTATTACTAATATTGGTCCAATTAAATTATGTTGATATAGATTGAAGTTGTAAGAGTAGTAGGTGGTTTTAGTAGCACTAAAGGGCTCCATCAAGGTATGTTGGCTAAACTTTCTCTCTTAGAATCGAATTTCATAATGTTTCCGTAAGATCAAGTATGATTGGCTCAAGATTCCTAACTTCTATATTCCGGGTTATTCCCTATAAACTTGATTATTTCGAATGAGCCTTATGTCGAAATATTGATGTTCAAAGTATAGTTTGTGTATTAAAATGCTATGTTTTGAGTCGTGTTCCAAATGAAGGTTATGATGCCAAATTGTGTGAGAAAATCTCAATATTTTTAAGACTCTTAATTGCTCATATGTATACCTAAAATCTTGATTGTAAACATCTTATTGTTGATAATCTATAAAGATGGTTAGAAGTGAAATAAGTGAATTGGGAATATAGAGTGTGGCCAACGTGCCAAGAATGAAGGATATAGTTGTGGTTAGTGGTGCCAATGAAATGAGAATATGTGATAAAGACTATAAAATGAGCCTAGACCCAAATGTTTTAAAATGACTTCGAAAATAAAATTTGCCTAAGAGCTTTTGTACTCAATTTATGCCCACTAGTGACTGTTTTAACTAAGGCTTTGCTTTATAAATTTATCCAGTGTGATTCGAGTTCTATATACTCATGTGTTAAAATTGTACATTGTCATTTCTAGGGAAGAGTATTGCAAGAATAAATGGTGTATTGATTGTTTATGATTTTTCATGTGTGTTTCTATTGTTGGTTGGTATGCCTCATTCTTTGGGAAGAAACCATTTATGTTTGAAGTTCTCATTTCAAATGGATTTAAAGTATATGATTTATGAAATATTCTATATGTTGATATTTGATGGTGATCTTTGAAATTGAAAAAAGGTAAAAGTGTGGAATATGAAATACGGCCATCGTGCCAGGAATAAAGAATCTTGTGAATGGCCAAATGAGCCAAGAAAATATTGTCGTTGTGAATGACTGGAAATACTAATGAGAACTTATACAATGTGAAAGATGTTGAGGTGAGTACAATTGTATTTATATTACTTCTGTGTGCAAATCAAATCAAAAATATTTTTGGGAGCATCATTAGCAAAACCGAGGAAGGGTGGGTCATAAGGCCCACACTTGAAACTACATGTGCCGGTGTAGGGGTGGATTCTGGTTATTCCCCTTATTTGGGATAAAATTATGATATTATTCCCCTTAATTGGGATGAATTGGTAATAATTGTGGAATGTAAAAGATCAACCCACACGGCATATGTGGAAAGACGGCCTAGCTGATCGGGTGGAGATCAGACTCCATGTTGCGCACATGGTGGTACTACTCTTGGTAACAACTTTCTTTCGCATCATCTGTCAAACCACATTGTCCGTGGGGAGATGGCCTAGCCGATCGAGTGTGATCGGACTTTGTGCTAACAAAGACAGTGGAATATCGGTGCTAATGATCTCCCAACCAAAATTGTATATGAAGTTCGTATTTTGAAAATTATTATATTTTAACTGAACATTTGGATATTGTTCATTATGACTTGCTGTTTTTATGTGTTGCCTTTTCTTATATGGGCATTCTATTTTGAAAGAGGACTTTTAGCTATGCATACTAGTACTATTCGATAGTATTAATGTCCCTTTTGCCGGGGGCGCTGCATCTTTAATGGATGCAGGTGGTTCTACAGCAGGCAGCATTGATCAGTGATAGCAGTGCACTCTTTTCAGCTGATTTGGTGAGCCCCACTTCATTTCGGGGTCATGTATCTTTTATTTTTCATACTCTTCTATTGTGCTTAGAGGCTTCGTAGACAGGTTGTGGGTTATGGTTGATGTTGAGGAATTGAACTAGAAATGTTGGTATTTGAAAATCATGTTTTTGTTTTATTAATTCTATAAACTCGTAATACTTTGAAAATTATGAATGAAGCTCCCAATGGGAATTAAAAGGAAGTTGTTAACAAAATCTTTCTAGTGTTTGATTTAATGGAGTACATTTCCTCTTTATTCATGGATAAGTTTGGGTAGAGGGAAATCTAACAGGCTTGCTCGGCCGGGTTCTCTCGGTTGAGCGCCGGTCGCGCTCCCCGAGTTTGGGGCATGACAAACTTGGTATCAGAGCCTAATGTTTTAAAATGTCCTAGGATGTCTCAGAGCCGTGTCTAGTAGAGTCCTTCTTATCGGTGTGTTGTCGACCACATCTATAATGGGGAGGCTACTTGGACATTTAGGAATTTCACACTTCTTTGATTCTCCAGATCGTGCGATAGACCTCAAGATAGGAAGCTAAATTCCTCGTCATGTCTTCTTTTCCATATGAGTAACCCACGGGTTCGAGGCAGCAAGGAGGTATTGAAAGAACCAGTTTCTAGGGAAAGTGTCGTTGTTCCTATTAATGTTACCGTGCCACCGGAATATGTGGTGAGAGCACCTAAGAAATAAAAGAGGATTATTGGCATCGATGAGCCAAAATGTTTGATATGAAAGAAGAGCCACTTGGGTTTATGTTGGATGATTCTTGAAATATGGCATGGTTATGGAAAGAGGGGGCACAAGAAGAACAAATGACATAAGTTGGGTACACCTAACCCGGTCTGCCCGATATGCGAGAGAAAATATTTTGCGTCATGTTGTGAGTATGCTCATAAGCGTGTTAGGGGTGATAGATTTGGGCAATTCCAAAAGTCCATACAACGAGCTATTACAGAGATTGTTACTCCCGCCATGAAGGCTTGGAGGAAGACTAAGAGGAATGCTTATGATGTAAGCAAAAAGGATAAACATCAGGTAAGTGGGATGAGTCAGTTTAGCGGACCCCATCCTCTTTGTGTGAATTGTATGAGATATCATTCGGGGGTATGTCACTATGATACCAATGTATGTTATGGATGTGGAGTCGAGGGGCATCAATTAAGGTACTGCCCTGTCAATCTAAAGTCATCAAGTAAGTCATTCCTTAGTACATCATTATGAACACCGCATTATTTTCCTTGTTGTATATGAATATCCATATTGAAGAGCATTCATAAACACGGTCTTAACAAGACACTGAATCACAAAACATTGTATGTACTTACTTCCTAAACGAGACGCATTATTCGTGAAGCCACTCTATCACAGATTCTTTATTTATAACCTCTCGAGGAATTGAACTCTATAATTATGTCCTTGAAAAGTCGTGTAAGTTTGAAGACTGGCAGCCGGTAAACAGAATAGCCAAGATGTATAAAAGCGTACAATGAAGCCTCAGTAGATGCAAAATAAAGTGTAAAACATCATATGGTATTTTTGTATTTTAGTTTATAGGCACATATAAGATAAGTAAGATATCATACTCAATCTCCAAGCAAAATAAATAAGCATCCTTGTACTAATAATATATAGAGTGTATAAATATGAGTACAATAATATAAACCTTTTAACGAAGCGAAAGATATGGTTAGCCATTTCACAAATGATAGGGGGATCCAATATACCCTTTCCTTTTTGTAAATTATCCCGCGATTTAGTCACGCAAATTTGATGGATATGGTTACCTGTTTCACAAATGATAAGGGGATCCAATATACCTTTTCCTTTTTCTAAATTATCCTGCGATGTAGTCGCGCAAGCTTGATGGCTGGTAGCTGGTAACACAACAGCGAAGAGGTTTAAAAGCGTACACTGAAACTTCGGTAGGTACAAAATAAAGTGCAATAGAGCACGTACTATTTGAGTATTTTAGCTTATAGGTACATAAGATAAATAAGGTTTCAACATTCTGACAGTTTCCAGTAGAATAAACGATATACTGTATTTTTGACTAAGTTTTCCTGCATTATTAAATTTGGTATGTAAGTTTAAGACATTAGGGAAATAACAGTGTAATTATGTTACCTATTACTTTCATATATGTTGTCCCTTGAAAGTTTTACAACTTTAGCTTCAGTCTTTCACTTTAACCGTTGTCTTGAGCTCATCTGACGAAGAATGAAACTAACATACCAAAATCACACACATTTATTCAATTTTTAAATGATAGTGTGTTTTACAATGGAATAACTTTGACGTAGTCCTGTATTGAATTCATCTACCTTTCCATTGTCAGTAGAATAAACATCAAACTCTCATGCTTAAAGTCTACTGAGGTACTTTTTCGCTTGATTTCTGTGATCTATTTGAAATGCAGATATCTCACAGTAACAAGTTTGTGAGGAAATGACTTCTGACCGAAGAAACAAACATATACAGAAGAATGAGCTTTGTGTCCAAAAGAGAAATAGAAGACTATAGAGTTATCACAGAAATGTTACTCTTTATATGCCATCTATTTGTAACAATTTGTTATTTCAAGTGAGTGGAATGCTTTGGATGTACAAACCAACAAATACAGAAACCTTAATGCCAAAGTCGTATGGTCTTCCAGCATGTACTGTTGATATGGATGTGTGCAAGATAGCAACAATTAGAATTTTTATCAACAAAGATGATAAATTATTATGTCAAATCAACTGTAGCAACAGTGAAATAAAGCTAGCCACTATATAATTAGAAGACATAATTGTACAATGTGTAGATAAACATTATGTTTAAGCAAGGACTTGACATACCACTTGTACAATACTCAAAAAATATAGTATAGTATGCTTATGAGCACGGACATAAACAAGTTCGATTAACCAATCCTAGCACAAAATATTAAGGTTCAAATGACGGTTGCACAAGAAATAAAATATGAAAGATAGCAGTTGTTATTCTTCATGACCATCCAGATGTAGATGTAGCACATCCTGCATATCATATATGACATTTTCGGTTTAGAGTACAAGGAAAATGAAATGGAATATACCAGTTCACCAGCTATTATGGTCGTAAATGCATCAGCAGACTGCCCAGTAAGTGTAATCATTGCGGCACTGCTGTGAATTACTGAGGGTTAATTCATAGATGAATCCAACAACAATAGTTTTTTTTCTATATAAAGAGAACTTATGACAAACAAATATCCATTTTTACTATTCAATCAAAATGAGAGAAACCTTAACGGGTCTAGAATCTAGCAAGTTCTGACATATAAAAATAACAAGAAGGTTTTGTTCGTTGTCTAAATATGCAATTCCATCTTTTCTGCTGTACATAATTTCTACTGATTAGCATGTTAAAAGATTGATTTCGTCGAATGACATTTTACAGTAAACGGTTAAGTTTTTTCTGCTTTTATGGGCTATACATGTATTTTAATTTGGTCCAAGTGATTTATGTGTTTGTTTGAGGAATGTCATATTTGTGCAGTGCTGCTAACCCTGGAAAAAAGATAGCTACAAGTTCATATGTTTTCCTCTAAAGAAGTTCACATGTTTTAGCACCAACAGGGATGTCAATGATTATAACTTTTAATAAGGACTGTAGCAATATAAATACTAGACGTCAGTGAATATAATAACACAACAATCTTCTCCTACAGATGCTTCTGCAATCCGTTTTTCCACTAAGGATTCTTCTTTTGTATCTTCTGTATATGGTTTGTTCCTTCGGTCAGAAGACATTTCCTCACAAACTTGTTACTGTGAGATATCTGCATTTCAAATAGTTCACAGAAATCAAGCGAAAAAGTACCTCAGTAGACTTTAAGCATGAGAGTTTGATGTTTATTCTACTGACAATGGAAAGGTAGATGAATTCAATACAGGACTACGTCAAAGTTATTCCATTGTAAAACACACTATCATTTAAAAATTGAATAAATGTGTATGTGATTTTGGTATGTTAGTTTCATTCTTCGTCAGATGAGCTTAAGACAACGGTTAAAGTGAAAGACTGAAGCTAAAGTTGTAAAACTTTCAAGTGACAACATATATGAAAGTAATAAGTAACATAATTACACTGTTATTTCCCTAATGTCTTAAACTTACACACCAAATTTAATAATGCAGGAAAACTTAGTCAAAATACAGTATATCGTTTATTCTACTGGAAACTGTCAGAATGTTGAGAAATATAGCAGGGCAAGCATGGAAAAAGTTATAAATATGTGACAGAATCATAAAGAGCAGTAATCAGAAGTATTTTTCTTTTTTTAACTGGACCTATGTATATCTGGGCTACACTCTGACTAAGGTTCTATAGTGAAAACTGGATTCTGTGTTTGTAACTATTAGATCTAGAGGTTATTTTAGTGTTTCTTATTTTTATCGACAAACTTCGTGCTTCTAAAACTACACAAGATCAATTTATATTTGTAAGAAATCTACAAAGTGTTCCTTATGTTATCCTTATGTTGTGCCTGATCGACATTTGAATTTCGGTATTGCTAATCGCAAATGATATATTTATCCTCTCCAAAGTTTTTTTTAACGGCTTAAAAGAACAAGGTTAAAATTTAAGTTAACAGTTTGTTCAAATTTATCTAGTATAAAAGCAAATATATGTTTGAAATATACAATGATATTTCATTTTTAGTCTAATAGAATGATGACATCTACTAATAAAAATATATTTACTAAATAATCTCGTTATTATTTAATTCCCATATTATAATTCATGCAGTATAATTTCCATATAAATATGTGAACCGACTCCTAAGATTACACTTTTTAAAATCATATGAGCAGTTATTGAATGAAATTAAATAATGCGGTATCTATGTAGAATTTAATTTTAAATCGTCTTAGTGTTAATTGGTCAAGCAATTTATGTGTTTCCCTTGAAATTTCTATCTATAAGTTTAGTTTCTTAATTTATTATAGATTTTTTGCATTTATGATTCAACGTTACTTATTAAAATAATAAATACTAAACAATTTGTGAATTCTTCAAATAAAATTAGTTAATTTGCAAAAAATGAGCTGCCAGCATATCATTTCTTTCACTAATAAAATCATAGTAGTATATTACATTAGAGTAGCATGTAAAAGGATTAGTTAGAAACGGATAGTACACATTGGTGTAATAAAAATAATGGTAATATTTGAAGTTTGATTTTAAAAAAATAGTTGCTATCGTTACTTTTTATTTGTTTGTAGCTATAATAGGCAAGAGAAGGCTAGAGAAAAATAGTTCTCTCGGTGTGACCACATGTCCACCATAAAAAGCAAATACAGAATGAGATGTGAATGAAAGTTCAGATGGGATCTATAAAAGAAAAGCAAAACAGAAACATCCTATATGGACCAATGAGAATATCGAACTCAGCCTGAAAAATCTGTAATTTCAAAAATAGGCGGGCATGTTGACGGAGAGGTCCTTGCTTTCCCTCTTATTAGATAGTAGTAATTTTTTATAAGAAAATATAATAACGGGAAAAAAGTAATTTTACCTAAAATTAATTACTTAGTGAAGTTTAATATTTCTAAATGATGAAAACTACAGGATTTTTTTTTATTTTAGAAAAAATACTTCTGATATAAAAGAAGAAATTTACTGTGATATAACGGTACTATGACTACTTTTTATTTTCACAAGATCACATTAGGTTTGAATTTTTGGTTTCATTTTTGAAAAGTTCATGAAATACATCTGAATTGAATTATAAATTTGTATCTCAAAATTATCCGTTGTAAGAAAAGCTGAAGTGATTTTTAGTAGTAGCAAAAGTTTACTTTCTATTTACTTTTGATGTTCAAGAATAAAGAAAAGAATATGTAATTTATTATCAAGTTCAACCGCGCCCGGCCAATTTACTAGAATATACAAAAAAAAAAAAAAAAAAAAAAAAAGGGTAGTACATTGTTAGTGTACGTACCATAAATCCTATAAATATAAAAAGCCGCATTTATTTATCGCCAAACAATGGAGTACATGGAAACGTTAACCATACAGCTCCAATTTATTATTTGGAGGCTACATATATGCCTATAATCCCTTAGCCAACCTGGGGAGTTTGTACAACAAAGTCCAATACATTAACGAAAAGACGAACTCGATTACATCTTAAATCTTCTGTCACAGGAGTACCATTAAGTACTGTTTGAACATTAGTTAGTTTTGGATTTTCCTTCTGAATTATTTGCATAGCAAACTTTGCTGGTGTTCCAAGAAGTTCTGGCCATCTTTCCTTTGTCACTCCTATAATTTATACATACAATGAGCGAGATATTATGATGAAATTAAAGAATATCAAACAATAATATATATGCACTATTATATATAAATTTAACAGTACATCACAATTAAATTTATATTAGAAAAAATGAACAACTAAATTTCACTAGTAATAATGATAATACATAAAAATGGATATATTGTTGAAATATGTGAAAATGAAACTAATTATTATTGGAATAAGCAGAAAACATGAAATTAAGAATAAAAACCAAACCTGGGCAACCAGACTGAGACACATCAAGTTGCAAGACATTGATTTCCAAATCTCGAGCAGTGAGGGGTTGAAAGACTGTTCATAGAATAATTCATGTAAGTTTTTTTAAAAAAAAATAAACAAAAATAAACGTGAAAGAAAAATAACGTAGAAATAAATGTGAGAATGAGAAATGGCTAACGTGAAGCAAGAAGCAAGAAAGCAACGACGTGAGCAAACTTCACCATAGTCTTTGAAGAATAAAAAGAAAGGAAACTGTATATGTTTTGATATGTTAGATTCATTTGGTTTTACAGTGATATATTTATAGGAGATTTTTTTTTGCCTCAATCTACTTGAGCTACGTGTTGTTTTAAGCAGCCATAATAGACTAATTTAATAAGTTGAAGATAAGCTTGATGTGTTGTCGATGATAAAGAATTTCTTTTTGTCGACTTTTATATGAGTTGATGTTCTGGTAGTACTACACTAGACTTTGTTTCGAAACTGATTGTTTTATAAATTTTAAGTAGATCTAGCAGAAAACCAACAGCAGATGCAAATTTGATGGACAAGAATTAATGGCCGGCCTATAACGGACTGGTCTTTAAATATTGTCTCCATTTTATAATATATTTAAAAAATGATCTCCGGACCCATGTAGTTCTTCAGAAATTTTTCTATCGGAAGAATTTATATTGTATTTACTCCACCTATATTGTTAAGTGTTCACAAACTCTATCCAGTTGGCATGATTTTATGCTAGTTCAATTGTTCAACAAACTCTATTGAATTGGCGTAACTTTATGAGTTTATGTTATCTACAATCAGCTTATTTGTTAAATTGTTGATCAAGTCTACCCGATTGGCATTAATCTTCTGTGTTGTTCTTCTCTGTTTATTCCACATCCAGAATAACGCCATCTACTTAATGAGCTGCTATATATAAATAGATGAAATAGTTCTCAAAAAGAAAACGAAGGAAGAAAAAATAAGTAGGGGACAATATAACATCAATATTAAAAGTGAAACTCCAAGATTTAGTATTAAAACTACATGAAAAATTTATGATCTGTGCAAACTCCATAAAAATTTTCGGGAGTATGAAATATGAAGTTCAAACTGATAAATATTTAAACTCTAATAAAATTTTTATATATTTTTCTTATTTTTGCGAAAAAATATTTTTGTTTAAGTTTATTTTCATGTTAAAAAGCAACTAATATTGAATAGCTTCAAAATGATGGCTATCTGCCAATTTCTTGTGAATTAAAAAAATGGTATAGATAAAAGAAAGCAAGAAATTGACTAAAAGAGATATTGTTACAAGTGTCACGTTACAGAGCTTATAGGTCAGCATCATCACCAAATAAATTGACTTCTATATTCATAAAATTATTAGTTTATTAGGCGGCTCTTATACTTTTAGCCGCCTCCACCTTTACTAAAGCATCCTTGAGAATTATCCATTTACTAGTCAAATGTTAATAAATATATATATGATTAATGTCTATGTGCGAAAAGCCGCCATACTCCTATATAAACCACCAAATAATTTGTCACTATATCCAACAACGCAACTTGTTAAAAAGAAAATGTCCACAAACATGGAATACTTGAGATCTTCTTTTGTTTTCTTCCTCCTTGCCTTTGTGACTTGTACTTATGCTGCAACTATCGAGGTCCGAAACAACTGCCCGTACACCGTTTGGGCGGCGTCGACCCCCATAGGCGGTGGCCGACGCCTCGATCGAGGCCAAACTTGGGTGATCAATGCGCCACGAGGTACTAAAATGGCACGTATATGGGGTCGTACAAATTGTAACTTTAATGCTGCTGGTAGGGGTACATGCCAAACCGGTGACTGTGGTGGAGTCCTACAATGCACCGGGTGGGGTAAACCACCAAACACCTTGGCCGAATACGCATTGGACCAATTCAGTGGCTTAGATTTTTGGGACATTTCTTTAGTAGATGGATTCAACATACCGATGACTTTCGCCCCGACTAACCCTAGTGGAGGGAAATGCCATGCAATTCATTGCACGGCCAATATAAACGGTGAATGTCCCCGAGAACTTAGGGTTCCCGGAGGATGTAATAACCCTTGTACTACATTTGGAGGACAACAATATTGTTGCACACAAGGACCTTGTGGTCCTACATTTTTCTCAAAATTTTTCAAACAAAGATGCCCTGACGCCTATAGCTACCCACAAGATGATCCTACAAGCACTTTTACTTGCCCTGGTGGTAGTACAAATTATAAGGTTATCTTCTGTCCTAATGGTCAAGCTCACCCAAATTTCCCCTTGGAAATGCCTGGAAGTGATGAAGTGGCTAAGTAGAACGGTCATTCCTCTAATAAGATCATCTTTGGTCGAATTATTGCGTGAAAGCGTTAGTGTGGGACAATTTATTTTGTCTCGCTTTTATAGTTTACACACTTTGTTTATTTTGGTTGAAGTGGTCAAGAGATGATCTTTGCTGTAATAAACATAAGACATGAATAAGAGTCACATGTACTTTTGTCTAGATGTTATATAGATCAAGAATGCATTTGGATTATCGTTTTTATGTTTTTCTTTTGAAGTTTTAGTGAAGTCTTAAACCTCAGACCAATAATCGTTTTTATGTTTTTCTTTTGAAGTTTTAGTGAAGTCTTAAACCTTAGAGCAATAAACAAACAAAAAAAGTATTGATAATATTCTAGAGTTGGACCCAGACTGAAAATATAAAACGATAGGATAAGATAAACTATTTGGAGCTCATTAAATTCAGGTCATGAGTCAATAGATGAAAATATTTATTTATAGGCGGCTTTTAGAAACATTTTCAAGTACGTAATTGAATTATTCTGCACATGCTACCTGACTTCTATGCAATTCCTCCTGCAAATAAGCAAGTTCTTTGACGTAAAGGGAAAGATATTATTAATGCCTCCTATCTTTTTATATTCAAAAATAATTCAAACTTTTAATTTTACTTTTTACTTTAAGGACGTGATTTTATAACTATAATATATTTAAGATTACAAGCTCCTTAAAGCTTTCATTCTTTCTTAAATTCAATGTTCAATTAAACTACGTTGTTAATCGTCATAAAACATGGTATTAGAGAAAGGAAATCTCTAAAAGAAAAACTAATCTTTATATTTGCACATAGAAAATTGAGACATGAGCCTGCAACTATAGGAAAAGGTGTATGTTGAAACATCCAAACCATTTTCATCATACGACAAAGGCTTTAAAAAATACGGTACCACTCCTATATATTAGGACAGAAATTAATCTAAAAATATGTCCCAAAAAAAATTGATTTGCCTCTGAACTAATGATTGATTTGAGCCTAACAGAAATTGATGGAATGAAATGACTTAACCTTGTATTAGGATAAATCAACAAAATTACGTCGGAAAATATTAATCTTTTGACAATATCGCAAATCGATAATAAATTAACGAAAGCAACGTAAAAGACCCCACTTATCTGTAACGACCCGGCCGGTCGTTTTGAATATTATAACCTCATTTCCTCATTTACTGCTCAATTTATGCCTTGCTATTGATTTATGACTTATCGGGTTAGTTGATTCGGATCCGGAAGGAATTCGGAGTGAAATGAGACACTTAGTCTCATAATTGAAAAAAAATTAAGTTAGAAAAGTGGACCGGATATGGACCTATGTGTAAACAACCTCGGATTCGAATTTTGATAATTCCAATAGCTCTGTATGGTGATTTCGGACATAGGAGTGTGTCTGGAAGAATTTTTGGAGGTCCGTAGAGGAATTAGACTTGAAATGCCGAAAGTTGAATTTTTGGGAATTTTGACCGAGGGGTTGACTTTTTGATATCGGGGTCGAAATCCGATTCTGAAAATTTTAATAGGTATGTTATGTCATTTATGACTTGTGTGCAAAATTTGAGGTCAATCGGACGTGATTTGATAGGTTTCGGCGTTATTTGTAGAAATTAGAAATTTCAAAGTTCAATAGGCTTGAATTGGGGCGTAATTCATGGTTTTAGCGTTGTTTGAGGTGATTTGAGGATTCGACTAAATTCGTATGATGTTTTAGGACTTGTTGGTACATTTGGTTTAGGTCCCGGGGGCCTCAAGTGAGTTTCGGATGGTTAACACATCAAATTCAGACTTAGAAGAAATAGCTGAAGTTTCTGCCCTCTGCTGCAATCACACCTGCGAAAATTCTATCACAGGTGCAAGCTCGCAGAAGCGAACCTGGAAAGCGCAGATGCGCAAATGGACTGTGAGGCAGTGGTCGCGGGAGCGAGGAAAATTCCGCACCTGCGTGAGCGCAGAAGCGAAGGGGCGCACGCAGAAGCGGCTTGCGCAGGAGCGCAAATAGGCGCGCAGATGCGGGCAAAGGCGCAGATGCGAGACTTTTTCCGCACGTGCGGTTGGCGCAGAAGCGGCCAAGTTGCCGCAGATGCGAAAATCCCTAGACAGTACAAAAACATAGGGGTTCCGAGCTTTTGTCATTTTTGGACATTTCAAGCTCGGGTTGGGCGATTTTGAGCAAGGTTTTCACGGGAAAACTTGAGATAAGTCCCTTGTGATCATTTCTACTCCATAATATTAAATTATCATCGAATAATCCGACTAGATTACATGATTTTGAGGTGTAAATCGGAGATTGGAACTTAGAAATTTGGAAATAAGATTTGTAGATTTGAGGGTCGAGTTGAGGTCGGATTTTGGTAAAATTGGTATGGGTAGACTCGTGGTTGAATGGGTTTTCGGATTTTGTAACTTTTGTCGGGTTCCGAGATGTGGGTCCCACGGGCGATTTTTGAGCTAAACTTTCAGATTTTTATGAAAACTTAGTATTTTCTTTTGGAATTAATTCCAATAAATTTTATTGACTGAAACGAACTAGTTGTGACTAGATTCGAGGCATTCGAATGCCGATTTACGAGGCAAAGGCATAGCAGAGTAAAGAGTTTCATATTTTGAGGTAAATAACAGTTCTAAATTTGGTCCTGAGGTTATTAAACCCCGGATTTTGGTATCATGTGATTATTTTGGAGGTGACGCACATGCTAGGTAACGGGCGTGTGGGCGTACACTGAGGAAATTATGACTTGGTCCGTTCCGGGAAATTGTAAAGTTGAATAATTCATTGTTATTTATATGCTCTCTATGTGTTGACAAAAATTTAATTGTAAATCATGTTAGAAATTATGCTTAGACTATGTGATAGTACTGTTGGGACCCAAAGAGGTTGCGTACTTGTTGAATTGCCTGCTAAATGCTATATGTACTCAGCCTCAGTTTTTTCCTTGCACATTTTATCTCAGTCTCTGTTATTATTATTGATATATCATATCATTGTTGTTTGGGTGATTTCATGATTAATGAGAGCCCGAGAGACTGGAGAGATTTATGACTGAGAGAGGCCGAGGGCCTGATTATGAGATATTGATATCATAGCACGTGAGTTGTCCGTGCAGCACATGAGTTGGCCGTGCAGATCCTTATATTATATTATAGCACGTGAGTTGGCCGTGCAGCACGTGAGTTGGTCGTGCGGATCCTTATATTATTATTATAGCACTTGAGTTGGCCGTGCAGCACGTGAGTTGGCCGTGCGGATCCAGATATTTATATTACAGCACGTGAGTTGTCCGTGTAGATTATAGCGCTTGGGTTGTAGGAGCCCCTCCAGAATTTGTACACCCCAGTGAGCGCGGGTACCCATTGAGAGTGAGTGATGAGGGCTGGGAGCCTAGGGAGTGATTGTTGTCCTAAGAAATTGTACTTGATTTCCATTTGTTGTTGCACTTAGTTGCTATCTGTCATTGTTTTGAAATCTCTGAAAAATTGTTGATATACGGATTACATGAACAGGAACTGTATAAAAATTGATTTGACATTAAACTGCCAGATTTGATAGCATGTCTATTCTTTGCTAGAATTACTGGAAATGAACTATAACTGTGTAGCTCGTTACTATCTTCAGTTCCTTATTTATTATTGTTACTTGCTGAGTTGGTTGTACTCATACTACACCCTACACTTCGTGTGCAGATCCAGGTGTTCCCGGACATAGCGGGTGTTGATCCTTTTGCACGGTTGATTTTCAGGAGATTTTAAGGTAGTTGCCGTGTTCCGCAGACCTTGTCTCTCTTTCTCTATCTCTTTGTTTACTGTATTTGGTCTCAGACTATTATAAACTATATTTTTCAGACTTGTATTCACATTAGATGCTCATGTACTTAGTGACACAAGGTTTTGGGAAGTGTTTGTATTGTATTTAAATATTATATTTTCAACCTTAAAGAGAAGTTTTGGTTATTAAGATTTTCGGCTTGCCTAATATCGAGATAGGCACCATCACGACAGGTTGGGATTTTGGGTCGTGACATTACCTATATCCCGACGTACCCCATTTTCTTAACTTTTTGACACTAGGTAAGCATATGTTTTCTATTAATTATGCACTTGCCATATTTTTTCTATTAATTATCCACTTGATTTATGTTATTAATGGTGCCATGGTGGGACTTGGGAGAAAAAAGGGCCTCTTAACCAAGTGCTATCAATGATTAAACATCGAAAGCCACTAGACTATTAGTCCGAAAGAGCAATTTTTTTCTAAAGATAATTTGAAAATAATTAACGAAGTAATAATCGTAATTATAAGAGATCAATACGTCCAACTGGACAGCATTTGAAGAAGACAACAACTTGGAACGGTGAAACTACTGTTTGAATATCTCTTTAATTATTGAACTGTCACTTCCAAAATATAAATAAAGTAATACTCAAGAATGAGAATCAGTAGATAAATGTTATACTACTAATAATCTTTTACCCCTATGTCAACGATTTTGCTTATTATTGTCAGGAGTAGTCGCATATAAGTCATGTAGTATGCATCATTATTCAATAAAGCCGAGAAGGATCCAAGATTTTAATTTAAGCGTCTCAATTTGAACACATGACATCTTTACAATATATATATATTTAGCGTAAAAAATACCGAGATACAATGATGTACTTGAAAATGTTTTAAAAGCCGCCTATAAAGAATGATTTCCATGTTTTGACTACCTTTAACGAGCTACTAATAGTTTATCTTAATCTTGGCCCTACCATTTTAAATTTTCGGATCTGGGCACTCTAGAATGTTATCAAGACTATTTTTTTTCATTTCTTTTTTTGGTATAAGATTTAAGACTTTAATAATAACAATTTAAAAGAAAAAAAAATGACACGATAATCCAAATGCACTCTTGATTGAAGAATGAAAACATCATGGGTAAGAAAAAGTACAATATATGTGATCGATCGATCGTTATTCAGATCATAGCCACTTCAAGAAAACAAATTACAAGAAATGCGTGTAACTAAGACAAATTAAAGACAATGACCATCTTCAAGCAAACTAAACAAAGAAAGTGTTGGCTAACTCCACTCATGAATCTACTTGGCCACTTCATGAGTACTTGTAGGCATCTCCAATGGGAAATTTGTTGTTTCATTGTGAGCACTTCCATAAGGACAGAACATAACCTTATAATCTGTAGTCCAACTTGTGCAAGTAAATGTACTTGTTGGATCATCTTGAGGATAACTATAGGCGTCAGGACATCTTTGTTTGAACCATCTTGATAACTCAGTAGGACCACATGGTCCTTGTGTGCAACAATATTGTTGTCCTCCAAATGTTGTACATGGGTTGTTACATCCTCCAGGTACCCTAAGTGAACCAGGGCATTCACCATTTATGTTGGCTGTGCATTGAATTCCGTGACATTTTCCAGGACCAGGCTTAGTCGGGCCAAAAGACATAGGAATGTTAAATCCATCAATTACAGAGATGTCCCAGAAATCTAAGTTGCTGAATTGGTTCAACGCGTATTCGGCTAAGGTATTTGGTGGTTTACCCCATCCTTTGCATTCTAAGACTCCACCACAATCACCGGTTTGGCACCAACCTCTACCAGCACCATCAAAGTTGCAATTAGTACGACCCCATATACGTGCCATTTTAGTACCAGGTGGTGCCCAGAACCACCAACTTTGACCTCGTTCGAGACGTCGGCCACCGCCTACAGGGGTTGCCGCTGCCCAGACGGTGTATGGGCAATTGTTATGGACTTCAAATACGCCGGAAGCATAAGTATAAGTCACAAAGGCAAGGAGGAAGAACACTAAAAAAGTTGTCAAGTGACTCATTTTAGTGGACTTTTTAGTAAGAAAATTGGTGTTGATATATTGACATTTGAGTTAAGGGGGTTTATATAGGGGTGTGGCGGCTTTTTGCACTATAGACAATAATAAATATATATTGGCACTTGATATATTATATTAATAAAGGAATAATCTTGAAAGATGCCTGGCGGCTATTCGTAAGAGCCTGACAATTATTATGAACATAGAAGCTAACTTGTATTACATATTGATCTCCAATTATCGGATGCAGAACTTTTTTTTCCTTAAAAATGAAAAAGAGAATTGTAACAAACGTTAAGTCAAAATCAGACTAACTAATATGTGAACTTGATCTGTAAATGGTCAATAAATTGGGGAATTCCGAATTGCACAACGTTGAAGATCCAACCCACCCCATTTGCTTAACCTTTTTTTAACTGTAGATGCATATACGTTTTCTATTAGTTAATCCACTTGATATATGTTAGAATTCTTGATCTAATTTCTTGATTATAAATCTTTCATTTATGAAGACTTGGTAATGCAGAGTGGGTAATAATTAGGCAAATATTTATTCATTAAACTGATAATATATTGTATCATTTAACCAGGGTTATTAAGCTATATATTATATATGTGTGTGTGAAGACTAATGGCATGCATTCATAAATTTAGTGTAAACACAGCCGACTGAAAATAAGTATTTTACTCAGTGACTCCAATAGCAAATGTAGTCGAAAGATTGAAACCGGCTGCAAAGCTCGTCTCCAAATTCCACAAAGCTAGCTTGTGCGCACAATCATCTCCAAATTCCATAAACTAGTGCTAGTTATAGCTAATTTTAAATGAAATTAAGTAGCTAGGGATACCTATAGTAATAATTGCAGGTAAATAATTATGATTTCAGTTCAAAGGATGTACTGGATAAATAGCTTGTAAAAAACGTGAAGTAAAAGTAGTGAAAAATAGTGGAATATGACCCGACTGAACAAAATGTATTGCTTGAAGGCTGTATATCTTGTTTTACGGAGCGGAGCAAGTATTTTAATTATATTGGTTTTGAATCTTAAAACAACGTTTCCAAGTGCTTATAATTATAACTGTATTCTAAATTTAATATTTGTACATACTTAATAAAACACTTAACATAAATATATTATTTGAACAAAAGCTATTGGGCTCAACCCGAATTTCTAGTTCAGTCCATGTTTTATAGTGGATATTATCGGTGGCGTATTATTTCAAGTGGACATATTAGCGTGACAAAGTTTGCTCGTGATCATTATCACCAAATAAATTATTTAGCTTCTATATATGTGTGTGCATAATAAATTATCACTTGTCAGGCCTTCACATTTAGCCGCCTAGCTCTACCTTTACCAAAGCATCTTTCATGATTATTCCTATATTAATATAATAATAATAATAATATATCAAGTGCCAAAATATTAATGTCCACAGTGCAAAAAGCCGCCATACCACTATATAAACCCCCTTAACTCAAATGTCAATATATACATCCAACAACCAATCTTCTTACTAAAATGTCCACTAAAATGAGTCACTTGACAACTTGTTTAGTGTTCTTCCTCCTTGCCTTTGTGACTTATACTTATGCTTCCGGCGTATTTGAAGTCCATAACAACTGCCCCTACACCGTCTGGGCGGCGGCAACCCCTGTAGGGGGTGGCCGGCGTCTCGAGCGAGGTCAAAGCTGGTGGTTTTGGGCGCCACCTGGTACTAAAATGGCACGTATATGGGGTCGTACTAATTGCAACTTTGATGGTGCGGGTAGAGGTTGGTGCCAAACCGGTGATTGTGGTGGAGTCTTAGAATGCAAAGGGTGGGGTAAACCACCAAACACTTTAGCCGAATACGCGTTGAACCAATTCAGCAACTTAGATTTCTGGGACATCTCTGTAATTGATGGATTTAACATTCCTATGTCTTTTGGCCCGACTAAGCCTGGTCCTGGAAAATGTCACGGAATTCAATGCACAGCCAACATAAATGGTGAATGCCCTGGTTCACTTAGGGTACCTGGAGGATGTAACAACCCATGTACAACATTTGGAGGACAACAATATTGTTGCACACAAGGACCATGTGGTCCTACAGAGTTATCAAGATGGTTCAAACAAAGATGTCCAGATGCCTATAGTTATCCTCAAGATGATCCAACAAGTACATTTACTTGCACAAGTTGGACTACAGATTATAAGGTTATGTTCTGTCCTTATGGAAGTGCTCATAATGAAACAACAAATTTCCCATTGGAGATGCCTACAAGTACTCTTGAAGTGTCTAAGTAGATTCATGAGTGGTGTTAGCCATCTCTTTCTTGTTTAATTTGCTTGCATTTTTGGTCATTGTTTTTACTTTGTCTTAATTACACACGTTTCTTGTAATTTGTTCTCTTGAAAGTGGCTATGATCTGAATAACGATCGGTCGATCACATATTGTAATTTGATAATACATCCAAAGGAAGCTCCAAAGTAGTTTCATTTTAGTTCTCTCTATTCTCTAAGACCAGGTATAGCTATAACCGGAAGATATAGAATTCATATGTATTAGTAAAAGAGTCCATCAGTCCATGTTAATTCGTATATATAGATGAACTCGTATATATCGATGGCACCACGAGTGTCAATGGTTCAGCTCTGCCGATTATTTTATAAAATTTGTATCATACCAATTTTTCGGTTATTCTATATATTATGTATAACCAAAATTAAATTTTTTGAAACCGTCCCAATCATGTCGGTTTCTCTTCGGTATCGGTACGGTTCGGTTAATTTTCGGTATTTTTTAAAATGTCATGTAAAAGTCTGTAAAAGTAAAATGCAATAACATACATACTTTTATTGTACTTAACACAACACTCTAGACAATTCTACTGTTTAAATGATGAATTAAGAAAATATGAAAGATCGTCATATTATAGATTCATCAACTACTTTACAACAACGTAAAAGAAACTAAGCAAAGATAAAGAAAAAATAAATCACATAAGTAGTAAAATATTAACCAAGTTGGGACTGAAGAATAAAGTGTATAGAAGATTAAATATTCACAAAGATAAATCTAAATCATACAAAAGGAAACATATTCAATACATTGTAGTTTGCTACTCATAATCGCTAGAATACTTTGTGTCTTGCTAGTGAATATGCTGGAAATAATTTAGTTTCAGTAGGAGTAACATAATAGGTTTGGGAATTAGGGTTTTGATTTTAATTACTTGTTGGCTTGTAATCATTTTTATAATTTCAAAGGTTAAGGAAATATTTAATGATTTATTATTTTTAAACTTAGTATATAAATATATTTTTCACATGTAAATTTATTCGGTACGGTTCGGTATTTTTTCGGTTTATTTTTATAAAATAAAAAACCTACCCTAATTATCGGTACGGTTGTAGATTTATATAAAAACCTACGATTTTATTAAAAGAAACCTAAAAATTGATTCGGTGCGGTACGGTTCGGTCGGTTTAGTCGGTTTTTAAATATCCATTGACACCCCTAGATGGCACAATACGTTAATAAACTACAAGTCAGCAACCGCTGCTAAGCAGGACGTAGTAGTGACAAATTGATAAATATATACTTTTAGCAACTTCCAAAAATAACAGCCAAAAAATATATACTTTTTGTATATATGTGTATTATACATATATAAATATATTGTTTATATATATTTTTTGGCTAGCAAATACAATTAATTTAAGCCGATCGGCCAGTTTTGTATTTTGCCCATGACAAATCATTGAGCTATAGCCCACATTCAACAATGCCTATATTGGTACTATATTAGTCACCTGAAAAAGTGAAAATGACACCAAGTAGTCACTTTTAAGGATGTTGTTTAAAATATATTCACAGTTTATAATGTATTTAAAATTATCCAATTTTGCTCAAACTTCAGGACACGGAGTCCTTGAGTTTAAACCTCAAATTTTAAATTTCAGGACATCATGTCCTAAAGTTCAAAAATTGTGTGCAAAAGTTTAAATTTTATGTCCTGAATTTAAATTAGTAGTTCAGAAATTCAGGACACAGACCTGAATTTCAAATTAGCAGCTCAAAAATTCAGGACATTAAATCCATTCAGGATACTTAGTCCTAAAATTTAGGTGAATTGACTAATCTTTAAATATATTATAAATTATGAATATATTTTAAAGATCGTGTTTAAAATTGGTTATTGATGAAGTTTGCCCCTGAACGAGACGGCCACACCTATATACGTCTTTTGAAAGTAGGGCACACGACAAAATTAGGCAACTTTATGGCATTACATCAATCTATTGTTTGGATTAACATTTCCCCAGTCTCAATCCGATCATATTGTTTCCTCTTTAAGGCAATGGAGTCGACTCAAAGCAGTACGCTAGCTTGAAACACAATCTTCACCCAATTCGAGCTACAGAAAGTTGTATCTTATTGCACCACTTCTTCAATAATAGACATGTATAATTACGGGTAAATATTTATTCGGATATTTACATTAAATCATATCAACTTATCATTGTAAAGTGATTTCATTAGAAGAAAATATATATTAATTAACCAGGTTTTAATTACATGATAAAGTTTATATGCAAAAAAATATCATGCATTTATTAGTTTATTGTTAATATTACTTTTTTATCTTGCGATTTAGGTGTACACTTTACCCTTCACTTCTCTTGGTATTAGGTAAGCTAAGAAAATTAAATAAACGCAACTAAAGGGAAATTGCGTGTGAGTTTTGCTTATTTCTCTTGACACTCCATTCTCCATAGCTGACCAAATTAACATGTGCTTTGTTTCACTCCCCGACCCCCCACCCCACCCCAAAAAAAATTCCTTTTTTATATTAATTAATAAGTGTTATGAATATATTATATTATGGATGTTCATTTAATACTCCGTTGTAAATAAGCTTCCTAAAGAAGTTTATCCATATGAGACTCCGCCATAAATATATTTATCTATTTAGTACTCTATTGGAAATAAGCCTCCTGAAGAAGCTTATCCTTTTGGTACTCCGTTATGGATAAATATTACCCATAATAAAAGATTATCTATATCTGGCACAATAGTTTAGAGCAGCAGCTTACAAGCAGCTTACACAGCAGCTTACAAGTAGCTTACAAGTAGCTTACACAGCAGCTTGCAGTAGCAGCTTACACAGCAGCTTGCAGTAGCAGCTTCCTTTCTTCTATAAATAGAGGAGAATTCAGTTCATTATGTACATAAGTTTGAAGTTTGAATAATATATCAGTTTCTCTCTATACTTGTCTTTACTTTACAGTCTTTATTTTATAACACGTTATCAGCACGAGACTCTGCCATCTCGAGAAAATACTTTGAAAGTATCAGAGGTACGAACTTTTTTTTTCTAAATAATGTCAAATCTTTCTAAACTTGAGTTTGTAGCCCTGGATGTATCGGGCAAAAGGTACATGTCTTGGGTGCTTGATGCCGAAATTCATCTTGATGCGATGGGTCTGGCAGACACCATCAAAGATAAAAATCAGGCATCAAATCAAGACCGTGCCAAAGCAATGATATTCCTACGCCATCACCTTGATGAGGGCCTGAAAATAAAATATCTTACTGTTAAAGATCCAGTCATACTATGGAGTAATTTGAAAGATAGATATGACCACCTGAAGATGGTCGTTCTTCCACAGGCACGTTATGATTGGACTCATCTAAGGTTACAAGATTTTAAATCTATCAGTGAGTATAATTCTACTATGTTCAGAATTATTTCCCAATTGAAACTATGTGGTGATAATATTACTGATCATGATATGTTGGAAAAAACTTTCACCACTTTTCATGCCTCGAATATGCTCCTGCAGCAGCAATATCGAGAGATGGGATTCAAAAAGTATTCTGAACTTATCTCACATCTTCTTGTAGCCGAGCAACATAATGGGCTATTAATGAAAAACCATGAAAGTCGACCTACTGGTTCTTGTCCATTCCCTGAAGTGAATGAGACGAACTTCCACCAAGCTAAACGTGGAAGAGGACGTGGCCCCAGTCGTGGTTATGGTCGTGGTCGGGGAGGAAACTCTAATCGTGGTAATAATAATGCACCAAAGAACCCTCCTCACCACCAGCAGTGGAAAAGGAAGGAACAAAAGCATAAAGCGGTGCAAGCAGCAAAGCCAGAAAATACATGTTATAGATGTGGAGGAAAAGAACACTGGTCACGTACATGTCGTACGCCAAAGCACCTGGTTGAGCTATATCAAGCTTCCCTGAAGAAGACAGAGAAAAATGCTGAAGCAAATTTTATTTCTGAAGATAATTTAGACTTCATGCATTTGGATGTAGCTGATTACTTTGCACTCCCAGAAGGAGAAACAAGTCATGTGATCGGTAGTGAATCTGTAGAGATGTAAATATTTTAATTTTTGTTGTTTGTAGTAGATAGTATGGTTATGTAATTGTTGTACATAAATAAAAGTTATGCTTTGATAATAATGTTTACTATCATATTTATTTTGTTTATGTCATTTTGAAGAATATGGATAATCCTCAAATTATGTTTGGATCAAAGACCAATCATGAAGATATTTGTGTAATTGATAGTGGAACAACTCATGCCATATTCAAAGATCAGAAATACTTTTCTTATTTGCATAAGGAAAAAGCAAATATTTCTATAATTTCTGGTAATATAAGTTTGATTGAAGGCTCCGGAAGAGCTATTGTATTTCTGTCTAAAGGAACAAAACTTATTATAGACAATGCATTATTCTCCTCCAAGTCCCGAAGAAACTTGTTGAGTTTTATAGATATCCGCCGAAATGGGTATCATGTTGAGACAATAGATGAAATGAACGTGGAATATCTTTGTATTACAAAGAATATTTCTGGTCAGAAATGCATTGTAGAAAAGTTACCAACTTTATCTTCTGGCTTATACTATTCAAAGATTAGTACAGTTGAAGCACACTCTATCGTAAACCAGAAGTTTACTGATTCAAATATTTTTGTACTTTGGCATGGCCATTTGGGACATCCTGGATCAATAATGATGAGACGAATTACTGAAAATTCGAGTGGGCATCCATTAAAGAACCTGAAGATTCTTACAAATAATGAATTTTCTTGTGATGCTTGTTATCAAGGAAAAATGATCACTAGACCATCACCGATGAAGGTCGGCATTGAGTCCCCTACCTTTTTAGAACGTATACATGGGGATATATGTGGACCTATTCACCCACCAAGTGGGTTGTTTAGATATTTTATGGTCCTAATAGATGCATCTTTAAGATGGTCTCATGTGTGCCTATTATCATCTCGCAACCTGGCGTTTGCAAAGTTATTAGCCCAAATAATTCGATTAAGGGCACAATTCCCAGATTATCCTATAAAGGCTATTCGCCTTGATAATGCTGGAGAATTCTCATTTCAAGCTTTTGATGATTACTGTCTATCAGTTGGGATAAAAGTTGAACATCCGGTAGCTTATGTTCATACTCAAAATAGCCTTGCAGAGTCATTTATTAAACGACTGCAATTGATAGCAAGACCACTACTTATGAAAACAAAATTGTCCACTATTGTTTGGGGCCATGCTATCTTGCACACAGCATCACTTATCTGTCTCAGACCAACACATTATAATAAATATTCTCCGTCACAATTAGTTTTTGGTCATGAACCAAATATTGCCCATCTACGAATTTTTGGATGTGCTGTATATGTGCCAGTAGCACCACCACAGCGCAGTAAGATGGGCCCCCAAAGAAGGTTAGGAATATATATTGGGTTTGAATCACCCTCTATTATTCGCTATCTTGAACCATTGACGGGAGATTTATTTACTGCTCGATTTGCAGATTGTCGATTTGATGAAATATATTTTCCACAATTAGGGGGAGAGAAAAAGGAAATCAAAAGAGAAATTATGTGAAAAGTTTCATCATTATCTCACTTTGATCCACGTACCCCTATATGTAATCAGGAGGTCCAGAAGATCATCCATTTATAGAATATAGCAAATCAAATGCCAGACGCATTTACTGATTTGAAAAGGATAACTAAGTCACATATCCCTGCAGAGAATGTGCCTATCCGAATTGATGTCCCAGCAGGACCATCTATTAGCATGAGAGCTAGTGAACCTAAAGCACGCCTGAAGCGTGGTAGGCCTATGGGTTCTAAGGATCGAAATCCTAGAAAAAGAAAATCGACAAATGATTAAAATGATATTATGAAGGGATCTCCTGAAGAGACCCAAGATCTGATTAGTTATGAGATTCCTGAAGAAATCAATAAACCCGAGACTCAAGTGAGCGAAGAACTTTTAATAAGTTCTACTGGTAATGGGATTAATTTAAATCGATCTGAAATAGTGGTGGATAATATTTTTGCATATAATGTTGCACTTAATATTATGCAAGATAGTGAGAATTTTGAACCCCGATCTGTCGAAGAATGTCAACAAAGATCTGATTGGCCAAAATGGCAAGGGGCAATTCAATCAGAATTGAACGCACTTGCTAAAAGAGAGGTCTTTGGACCAGTAGTCCAAACACCTGCTGGTATAAAATCAGTTGGTCATAAATGGGTTTTTGTGCGAAAAAGGAATAAGCAAAATAAAGTTGAAAGATACAAGGCTCGCCTTGTCGCACAAGGATTCTCACAACGACCTGGAGTCGATTATGAAGAAACATATTCACCCGTTATGGATGTCATAACATTTCGATATCTCATCAGTTTAGCCTTACGTGAAAGGCTTGAAATACATATGATGGATGTGGTTACAACTTATCTGTACGGGTCACTTGATAATGAGATTTACATGAAAATCCCTGAAGGATTTAAAATGCCTGAAGCATATTCAAAATCTCGGGAAATGTACTCAATCAGATTACAAAGATCTTTGTATGGTTTAAAACAATCTGGGCGCATGTAGTATAATCACCTCAGTGAATATTTATTGAAAGAGGGTTACATAAATGATATTATTTGTCCATGTATTTTTATAAAGAAAATGGTATTAGAATTTGTTATACTTGCTATTTATGTTGATGACATAAATCTTGTTGGAACTCCAGAAGAGCTCCAAAAGGCAATTGAATATCTTAAGAAAGAATTTGAGATGAAAGATCTTGGAAAGACAAAACTTTGTCTTGGACTGCAAATTGAATATTTAGCAAATGGGATCTTTATGCATCAATCTGCCTATACAGAAAGGGTCTTAAAATGCTTTTACACGGACAAAGCGCACCCATTGAGTACATCAATGGTTGTTCGATCACTTGAAGTGAATAAGGACCTGTTCCGACCTCCAGAAGAGGATGAGGAACTCCTGCGTCCTGAAACACCCTATCTCAGTGCAATTGGTGCACTTATGTATCTTGCTAATGCTACAAGGCCTGACATAGCATTTTCTGTTAATTTACTAGCAAGATATAGCTCTTCTCCTACACGGAGACATTGGAACGGGATTAAGCATATATTGCGATATTTAAAGGGAACTCTTGATATGGGTTTGTTTTATGCTAACAAAGATAGTGCAGATCTTGTTGGTTATGCAGATGCAGGTTATTTATCTGATCCCCATAAAGCTAGATCTCAGACCGGGTACGTGTTTACATGTGGAGGTACTATCATATCATGGCGCTCCACAAAATAATCTATTGTTGCTACTTCTTCAAATCATGCTGAAATAATAGCCATTCATGAAGCAAGTAGGGAATGCGTATGGTTGAGATCAATAATTCATTTTATTCGAGAAAAATATGATTTGGAATGTGAAAAAAGACCCACAATTTTATACGAAGACAATGCTGCATGCATAGCCCAATTGAAGGGAGGATTTATAAAAGGAGATAGAACGAAGCACATTTCACCAAAATTATTCTACACACATGATCTTCAAAAAAATGGTGACATTGATGTGCAACAAATCCGTTCAAGTGACAATCCGGCAGATTTATTCACCAAATCTTTACCAACTTCAACTTTTGAGAAGATGGTATACAAGATTGGAATGCGGAGACTTAAATATTTAAAATAAGGTTTTCATCAGGGGGAGTAAAATACGCGATGTACTCTTTTTTCCTTATTAAGGTTTTTTCCCACAGGGTTTTCCTTATAAGGTTTTTAATGAGGCAGCTAGCAATGTGTATTACTAAATATGTGTACTCTTTTTCCTTCACTAGGATTTTTTCTCACGGGGTTTTTCCTAGTAAGGTTTTAACTAGGCACATTATCTTCTAATGAACATCCAAGGGGGGGTGTTATGAATATATTATATTATGGATGTTCATTTAGTACTCCGTTGTAAATAAGCTTCCTGAAAAAGTTTATCCATACGAGACTCCGCCATAAATATATTTATCTATTTAGTACTCTATTGGAAATAAGCCTCCTAAAGAAGCTTATCCTTTCGGTACTCCGTTATGGATAAATATTACCCATGATAGAAGATTATCTATATCTGGCACAACAGTTTAGAGCAGCAGCTTACAAGTAGCTTACACAGCAGCTTACAAGCAGCTTGCAGCAGCAGCTTGCAGTAGCAGCTTACACAGCAGCTTCCTTTCTTCTATAAATAGAGGAGAATTCAGTTCATTATGTACATAAGTTTGAAGTTTGAATAATATATCAGTTTCTCTCTATACTTGTCTTTACTTTACAGTCTTTATTTTATAACAATAAGCAGATTTTAAAGGCTATTTAAAATGAACTTTAACCAGACTTGACCAATCGTATAAAATGGAGAAGAAATTAAAGAGAAGATCCAAAAGAAGTGGATTTCTTAAGAATAATAATAAAAAAAAGTATTATACACTAATAGTGTAAAATATTTTTAATGGTAATTTAACCTATTATAATAAATTATATATAATTGTTATCAGATTACTAATTAATATTTATTTGTAATTACCTTTTAATAACCTGATTTTGCAAATCTATTAAATCGTCAATATATAAAACCTAAATAATAAAAGAAATTAAAATAAAGAGACACCATGTGATTTTCCATATCTAGATCCACAACTCACATGAATATACTTATCACACCAGATCGCTATTACATCCGACCGGTCACCACCAATCATGGAGCTCACCCGGCCGGTTCAAGTTATAATCAACCCGGTCTTACCCCACCTAAACCGGTATCCTTTTCGCGCGTATAAAACACCGGCTTTTCCTCTCAAAGCAGAATCTCATCGTACAGTACCAAAAAAAGAATCAGCCTTTTGTCCTAAACTTTTCTGTATTTAGAATCTGCATTTTTTTTTCCTCGGGATCTGTGATATTTTTCATTGAAAATGGCGCGAGGAAAACTTGAAGTACTTCTCGTTGGGGCTAAAGGCCTCGATAATACTGATTTTCTCAGTAAGTGATCTGCAATATTATTTGATTCGTCAATTTCCTTTTTGTTTTTGCGGTTTTTGTTCTGATCAGTTGAATTGGATGTGGGTTTCTATTCTTCTCCTTAGAATTTGGTGGAAAAATTAATATAAAAAAAATAGTAGAAAAATCGAGTCTTTAAAAAGTTTAAATTCACCATACCATAACTGATCATATGATCCAGGAGATTTATTTCAATGGATGTACAAAAGACGTCGAATTTGTATTTTGGATCTTAGTCTTGCTGATGTTTAGTGAACTAGTCAAGTTAAAAAGTAAAATCATTTTAACAATTTCATTATAATATTTGATTTGATGATTTCTTGATCAAACTAATTTTTGCATTAGTATTTTAATATCTTTATTCTACAGTAAACTAGTAAATTTAAATCTAGCTCATGCCTAGTCAAATAGTGTCAAATAAAATGGACTCAAAGGAACAATCGATTGAACATTCTTCTTGGCCATTTGACTTCAATTTGGTAAGAGTGATTAGTCTCCTTTTGGACTTCCCGGCGCGAATCTGGATTTAGTCGGCCCCAATATGGGTATCTATGCTGATAAAGTGGTAAACTAAGTATTAAAAATGGACGATCGTTTCTTAAAAAGAGAATATTTATTCAGATCATATTCGCCTATTGCCTTTTTCTTAATTTATCAATTTGCTATATTTTACTTGTTTAAATGTATTATATGGTGATACAGATAATATGGATCCATATGTGGTTCTAACTTGTCGATCTCAGGAGAAAAAAAGCAGCGTTGCATCAGGTACAATGTCATAATCTTTGGTTAAGTGTCTTAATATTATTAATTTCACATTTATTAAGAAAAAAATGAAGTTTGATTAATATAATTTATGATGATCTTGATGTTGGATTTTCCATAGGGAAGGGATGTGAACCTGAATGGAATGAAACATTTGTTTTCTCTATTTCTGAGGGTGTTGAAGAACTGTTCTTGAAGATAATGGACAGTGATTCTGTAGGTGAAGACGATTTTGTGGGAGAAGCCAAGTAAGTATTATTAGAGGCGAATCTAAGATTTATACATATTTTTTGTATGTATAAACATAGTCTGAGTTTGATAGTATGGTCTAAGTTGCTCGGATACGGGTGTTGATCTAGAGGTTGGATCCTTCAAGCTGTAAATTCTAAAATTCGGGGATACAGATTCTAGTACGGATATAGGTGCGGGGATCCGGCTAAAAACAATTCAAAAAAATAAAAATATAAAAATATCTCTAAACTATGAGAAATTTTGTGGAATACTTACGTATATATAGCTTGTAAAGTATGGATTTTTTTTATTCTCAAGTTGTAGATAAGTAAATGATTGATTTTCTAGATAAGGTATGTCATTTTCTTCAAATTTATCCTAGTTTTGGTTCTGATTTCGGGAATCAAATTGTATTTCGTTTCGAATTTTTCCATCCGTCGCGCTCAAAGTACCTAAAATTGTTTGATCGGATCCAGTATGGATCCCATATCCACACCCATACTAGTGTCGTGTAGACACGGGTGCGGCACCTAAAATGCTATGTCCGAGCAACTTAGAGTATGGTTGTACGTGCACCCACTGCTAATATGTTGGAGATCTGCATATGTTGTTACTTTCGAAGGATCATTTCACACAAGCGTGACCTAAACAATTCAGAGATTTTTACTTTTGTTACAGAAGTTGAATGGTTGATATTTGTTTTTGAACTATCCATGTGTGTGATATATGCAGGATAGCTATTGAGCCAGTTTTTTCAGAAGGGAGCATCCCAACAACTGCATATAATGTAGTTAAAAATGAAGAATATTGTGGAGAAATTAAAGTTGGTCTCACTTTTACTCCTCAGGCAAGTTACTTTCTTCCCACTTTTATTAATTCATATGCTTCATATTGGATACAATCAAATCTATAACAGCTTTGTTTGTTTCGATATTTTTTGGTTGCTATTGTGAAGTGCTTTTATAAAGGACATATATTATAACATAATATAAAAATCGATGCCGAGAAAAATTTAACTTTTATAGTGGATGACTGTTATATAGAAATATTATAGAAAGGTCTGTTGTATATCTTCTGTCCTACTTAAATTTCTGAGCTAGTTTGGTACTGCTAAAGGAAAAAGAATGTGTATATGTGTGCGTGTATCCATTTGTGCGTGTGTGAGAGAGAGGATCTGTGACATTTGCTAGCACCGAATAACAGCAACTACTATTACGCCTTAATCTCAAACAAGTTAGAGATTAATCATATAGATCTTCACGTCCATGTCAGTTCATTTATACCCGTCTTGATCAGTCGAATATTATGAAATGACCACAGATAAAGAACTCTAAAAATTAGCATGACATTTAAGTATAATTGGTATGCTAAGTGCATTATATCTTTTTCTATGTTGCAGGAGGAGCGGGATTATGAACAAGAAGAAAGTTATGGCGGATGGAAAGAGTCTTCTTATTGATGTGAAGCATCAGTCCGTCGATCAAATTGATGTTGTTCCTCATATTACCAATTTGATTCCAAACGTTGTGTTCCAATATATACTTAAATGAACATGTTGGGGTTTTCTTTTCCTTTTTTTTTTTTTTTTTTTGTGATTTTGTGGAGAGAAGAGGGAAGAATTTGCTTGGTGCTCTTTGCCATGATTTTCGATTTATTATTTCATGAGTTGTTATATAAGGATTATCATGTAATATGATTTTACAATTGCTTCCAAATTGCCAAGTTCCAAGATCATGCGGTATAAGATCTGAAATTCTGGTGAAGAAATCACCTCTTTTTTTGTAATAACAAAGAAATTCCGAAGGATAACTGACATACGCCTAGAGCCTGACACTCATTTTATAACCTTGTTTCAAGTTTCATAGATAATTTCCTGTGTGAAGAGGAATACTTGGATGAATCAAGACACCACGAGATCCACTCCCGATTCATGTCACCACAAGCTATAATCCCTAATCAATCCACAGAGAGAGAGAAAACAGCGACAAAATTATGTGCTACCAAAGCTTAGAGATCGTACCTTATACAGAAAACATTTAGCAAACATTTGTCTATTATGCCTTTTTAAGTGGGAAAAAGATTGTCTAAAGTACTACTGATCGTGAGATCTAAATATTCAAAAAGTTGCATCTACATTTCAGACCACCTGGATCGAACAAATCTAATATATCCATCTCATCCCACAAACATATGATGAAGCATATCACCTGTTGTCAATCTTCACCCAATTATAGACAGTCTCCCCAACTATAGAAACTGCATCAAAAAAATAAAACAGCTAGAGGGTAATAGCTGCACAAAAATGCATTCACAAAAGAGCAGTTCCGTGTTATTACTTGATCCATCGATACACGTAACACCTGTCTCTTAAAGCGCTCTGATTCAACTTTTGAGATTTGACGTTAGATTGATAGTCCTTGGCCTGTGTGTCCAAACCTGGACTTTGAGAAACAACACTACTGCAGCCCGATGTGCAATTATTTCCAGTGGGCAAAAAGGTTTGATTTATTGGCCTGGGTGTCCATACCTGGACACTGCGATTTAACTTTAGATTGATAGTCCTTAGCCTGGGTGTCCAAACCTGGACTTTGAGAAACAACACTACTGCAACCTGGCATGCTATTACTTCCAGTGGGCAAAAAGGTTTGAGTTATTGGCGGTTGCTCCTGCGGGACGTGCTCCTCTGATGGAGCGCAATGGCTAGGAACATCATTCATGTAAAAGCTGGAAGTGTTGAATAATGGCAGTTCAAAGCACCCGTCATCAGCCTGAGTGTAAGAAGTATTGAATTCTTGCTGGGAAGATCCTTGAAAGGCGAGGGTATCTTCTACTGGTATTGCACCAGTAAGGGTCTTGAATGCAAATTCCAAGCATGGGTCTGACCAATAATCCCCAAATGGGTAAGAAGCTAGTTGTGCTTGCAACCTTCTGCTCTGCTCATCTTGATTCTCAGTTACTAGCTCTCCTGTTTGCTTTTCTCTAACAGGCTGGTTTTCCACATTAAGCTCTCTACTTCTCTGTGACGATTCACCTAGTTGTGAATCTCGCCATTGCATGTTCTCATAATCGCGTTTCTCACTTACCTGCTCTACAGAACACCTTTCCGAAACATACTGGTTCTCCACAGGGAGTACCCTACTTCCCGATGCTAATTGAGCTGGCCAAGAATTGTTCAATAATCTCTTCTGACTGTCTTGTGCTGTAGGCCTTTCTTTAACCACCTGGTGCTCCAAGTGAACCTTTCCGATTTCATATGATATTTCAGCTGGCTGAGGATCTCGCAATATTCTTCTATCATCTTGTTTCTCACTTGTTAATTCCTTCGCAGCTTTCTGCTCTTTAAAAGCTTGGCCCTCTGAAGGACACTTCACAATTTCCAACTGATCATCTTGTGATAAAGCTATTTTTCTTAGAAAGGCGTGATCCGAAATGGCCAGATCAGCTTGCTGGGACAATTCCCGACCAGAAACAGTCAGGGGATGGCCTGAAGAGACAGATCCAGGACCACATTCACCTACATTTAAATCAGGCACCACTTCTGAGTAGTGGCCTGAGAGTCTCTTTGAAACCCGGCGAACCGGTGTAAATAACTCCTCATTTCTAATTTTTCTCAACTGCGCTGGCAATTTTTTATTACTATGTTTTTTCTTCTTATTTTCTGGTAATTGCAGCTCTGGGAAGAACACCGTCTGAGGGGAAACAGCTAATGACCTTTTAACATCAACACTTTCAGCAGCTATAGCTTTTGTGTCTCCAATTGAGTCTCTTAATTCTCGTTCCATGTCTAGTCTTATTTCAGCATCTACATTTACATTTCCGCATGAATGCTTTTCTGTTATATCAGCTACAGTAGATGAAATAATGGTGCTGTTGAACACACTGCTTTCAGGATGTTCATTGGAACTCTCAGCTTGTAGTGCCAGTGAATAAGTATCAAAACACTCTCCACCTACATCAGCAACTCCCGTTTCAGAATTCAGAAATAACTCTCAACGATTAGAGAATTCAACAGAACAAACATAAATGACGAGTAAATTGGAGGAATTCAGCAAAATTGCCAACAAAAAAGTATCACCTTTTGATTCCTCAATAGAAAAAGCTTGTCTTCTGGACAAAGAGCACCCTAATTTCTTTGAACTGGCGCCACGTGTTGAGGGCTATCAAAAGAAAGAAGCTTCAACCGTCAGAAATTTCTCCCTTTCAAGGAAAATCAACATACACTTGTATTGAGAACTGAAAAATTGAAGTTGCCGAACTCCAATCTTGTCACGAACTATGCATAAAGGATTTGTGATTACTGTCGCCCATTAAAGACATGCTGCTTAATGTCAATCCAATGAAAGGGCATTCTACTTAAAGTTTCCACATGCATGATTATTTGTATATGCAAGACGCTGGACATAAAGATTATCCTCCTTGTTTAAGAACTCACAAAGAAAACAAAAGCTTATATAATGCTTGAAATGGTGGTTGAAATCTGGAAATCACAAGGTATTGAGTCTTTCCTCTAACTTTCTATAGCACTGTTTTCAGCCATAGTTTTTTTTGCCCTGAGAAAAACGTTTTCAGCTATAATTTATAAAGACTTCCCTCATTTAAAGAACTTATGAGGATAGGGATAATACTCAGGGTGGTGGTCCAGATCTGGTAACTCTTAAGGCACTGAGTCATTCCTTTTAACCTTCTATGACATCATATTTAGCAATAGTTTCACATAAGCTATTGTCTCCACATATTCCAATTCAAATAGTATGATGTGGATTTACTCTCTTTGAACTTGGATAAGGTCATTGCTTTCAAATTTATCTTCCCTGTGAGTGTTCTCTAAAGCAGCCACTCA